>NC_064924.1:542926118-543226118 GCF_023897955.1 Schistocerca gregaria
ATATCTCCGACTGCAGTGAAACATCCTAGACAACTGCAGTTAGTCTTGGTACTGTAACATAATAGCAAGTTTGTACTAAAGTTCTCTGTGAAGTTGTTTGCATCACTTTCTGTAAATGAAGGCTAGTGGACTGTTGCTTGAAATTGTTACCAAATTTTCTCTCTAGGCCACTCCATGAGTGAAACCTTTGAGAGCTCAGAAGGCATGTGTTAAATAAGATTTGTCAAGGGAACAGGTTTCATGTGATTTAATGTATTTTTGCAAGAAAAAGATCTGATTGAATACCCAACTGCCTGTGCAGAACATTCAGTTGAGAGGTAATCTAAAGGTGAACAGAGGTAGAGATGTTGGTTAAAAGTGAGACTGATTAAGGAAAAAGTAAATCTGCTGCATACCATTGTGCATTAGGTATTGGTAGATTAAGGTAGAGGAGATCTGCATAAAAAATGGTTTTGAAACAGTTTTCTTAGAAAAGAAAAACAAAGTATGTATTTCTTGGTCTTTTGTAGTGCATTAAAGATGATTCTTCACTTGGAACATGTTGTTACAGGTACTGAAACATTAATTTGCTGAAGAAATATATAAAGTGTACCAAAACCAGGTTACACATCACTTTCATTGACTCCCCCCCCCCCCCCCCCTCCTTCCTCCCTCCCATAAGCAAAGAATGGGAAAATTAAAAACCAGATCTATGCTAATATTTTAGATGCCACAGTGCTGCCCATAAGGTAAAAAAAAGATTGGAATCATTTTTATTGGAAAGTGTGTGATAGTGTGTGTGAGAAAAATAATTATATTAAAGTGGCCACTGTGTCACAAAAAAGTGCACATCTACACTGCACTTGTTAATGAAAATTTGGTAAGTAAAACCATCTGTGCAGTTCTTGGTCATTCTTATTCCATTTTTCTAAGTTGAATTCTGAAAACACTTAAATGATATTATCTTTGGACAAAACATAATTTTAAAGGAGCTACAAACCATCAACAGAGGAAGGTTCCAGTACTATCAGTACTTGTAGTGGAGTATTTGAAGAGAGCACACATTGTAATGGGCATGCATAGTAACCTTGTAAAACATTAGCCTCAATACTATGTTTGCAGTTCTGTTACTCAGTTGTTTCCCCTCGTTTCTCACAATACAATTAAGTAAATAATTTGTAATAAGATGGCTGTTCAAAAAGTGTCAGAATTTATATATAAAATCAATAATTATTCAGATATAATTATTTGACATTAGTCACCTTCAGAGTGCTCCCCTTGAGCTTTTTCTAACCTCTCCAAATACTGCTGCCACTGTTGGAAGCATCGGTTGAAAGCTTCTTCTGGTATAGTGTGCAGCTGCCCTGTTGTATTCTGCATAATGTCTTCACTATTCTGAAATCTGGTCTTTCAGTTTAGGGAAAAACCAGAAGTCATTCGGTGCTACATCAGAAGAGTAGAAGGACTGACAAACCACAGCCATTCTGTGTTTGGCCAAAAAGCTCTGAATTAATTGAGAATAATGAGCAAGTTCATTATTGTGTTGAAGGTGCCAACTGTTCACTGCACGAAGTCTGGCTGCTTCATGACACTAGTACTTTCAAGGGCTTATTTGTGATGGACCACAGCACTAGTGTAAAAAAAGACACTTGGTATGACTTTCAAATTTCTGTGGACCTTCCTCATGTTTTTGGTCTTGAGGATGGTTGATATTTCCATTGTGATGACCGAACTTTGTTTCTGTGTCATACACGTAAACCCAAGTGTCACCAGTGATCCCTATGTTAAGAAAGTCGAGATAACTATTTACTGTGTCTAGCATGTCCTGTGTGATCTCCAAAGGAAGTTGCTTCTGCTCAGTTGTTTGTAGCTTTAGCACAAATTTTCTGGAGGTTCTCCTGGCGCCTAAATGCTCTTTGAAATTAATATGTCCACTCATCTCATTTTAAACCTCGTCTGCAAGATCTCTGATCACGATTCATCTACCGTGCATCACCGAGGTCCTTACGTGATCAATAACAACCAGATTTCTAGATTCACTGATGAGTGGCCATCTTTGAAGTCGTTGTACCCCTTTTTTATCTGTTTGGTACCCATTGCTTTGTCTCCAAACACTTATTGAGTCTTAAGGATTGTTTCTATTTGAGAATCGTCAAACTTAAAACAAAATTTGATGCATTAATGATGATCCAATTTTTCTGTCATTTTGCCTGCAACACAGAAACAGAAAATTACCACTTACACGCATTCACTTGTCGGTGGCTAGTTCATAACAGGTTGTTTCCGCAGTCTTGAAAAAAATAGATGTGTGCACTATGTAGGCCTACATACATAGGGAGCTCATTTGCTGCATACCATTGTTGATTTCAGCAATAAAAATGTTGGATGTTTTTGAACAGCCCTCATATGTACTGCTGGTCATTAAAACTATAACAATAGGAACAGTAGCAAATAACAAAATTTCACTAATTGTTGGTGTATGTTATAGAGGAGGGATAAGTGATCAGATTTGTAGATGACAGGTTGTGAAATTTAGTACACATCGCTGCCAGCAACAAATGCTCTTGACAGACATGGGTACGTTATTCTGCACTTCTTCAGTTTTAGACCAGAGTTCATCAGTTATAGTGGCTGGTGATTAGTGGCATATTAGTTTATCGGTAACTTGTGACCAGCTGTTTTAAATGTGTGGGAAATGCATAAACTTTTGTGGCCAAGGGAGTATTTGAACCTGCTGTGTAGCAATGTAGGTCATGACAATACAGGCAGAGTGTGGTCTTGCATTATGTTAGTTGAATATCACTAGGTGCAAAATTGTCAGCATGCCCCTCAAAGCTGGTATGCCAAGGGAAGGTGCAACATTGGTCACTGTGCTAACAATTCGTGGTGCTCCAGACTCGTCACGCTTTTTGTGGATACTGGTTTCCCAGCAAAAATCTCATTTCCTGACTTGAGGTATGTGAAAGGGCTGTGTGATTATGCGTGACTGAGCAAGCAGTATGCCTGACCTTTCAGAAACTGGTCATTTGGGGCTATTGAGATCCTTCATGGCCCTGATGATGGCCCTCATGAAATCACTGATCTCATATTTTCACAACAGTTATGATATGCCAAAGAGCATGAGGAGCTCTATCATGGAATAATAAACCACCATCCTGCCACTGTCAAATTTGATGAAGAGTATCGCACGACTTAGGGAAGGGAGAGCTCTGTTTTTCCCAGTGAGCCCCAACAGCAGTGGTTTGGTATGGGTATGGTGGCTCATGGTTTCCAGAGCTAGAGACTGGCCATATCAACAGGCCTCATCTGCCCATAAACTCTGAGCATACATCAGAGATGATCACTAGGTATAGCGGTAGAATTTTGTGTGTTTCAGAGAAAGGGACCTTAGCTTTACCACCCGGACAGCAAGAACGGTACAAAAATAGAATAAACCTGCAAACTCAAGGAACGCGTGTGCTACATGCTAATCAGGTGAATGTTTGTTGAAGTGAAACAGTCTCTAGTGGGCAACCTCTGGGGCAACTACCACGCTCCACCAATTGTACAAGGCCTGCGGTACTGTATCTGGGTTGACATTTGTATTCCTAGCAGTTCATGGGATCCTCATGGAGCAAAGTAAATTCAGATCTCCTCATGATGGGAAAAGTGTGCAGTCAGGTGTAGTACATACACCCTACCAACAAAGAGAGTTCAGGTGATCAGTCCACCCAAGTAGCAGCCTTAAAATTATAGTAACAGAATATGAGTTTCCCATAATGCTTTCATTGTTATCATGAGAGCAAAGGAGACCTTTGAGAAGGTCTCTCCTTTCCATATTCGCAAGGCATTGGATGGTATCATTGGGTCCTTAGAAAGTATTAAATGACTTCATAGTGGAGCACTTGTAGTTCAAACTGCTATGTCACATTAAATATCTAAGCCTTAGGTGACTACCCTGTGTTGGCTGTTACATAAAACCCTTAACTTTTGTAAAGGAATAATTATCTGCTATGATATAGTGGAGATGGACCCTGAGGAGTTAAATGTAGAATGGAAAATATGGATGTTGTGGAAGTGCAGAACTGAAGAGAGTCAATGGCACATGGGAAAAAACTTCAACATTTATTCTAATGTTCAACACTCTGGAATGACCTGAACATATTTTCCCAGTGCACATCTGTTTCTAGGTGTTCCCAGTCCAAAGTTATCCTTCAAATCTCAAAGATTTGGCCACACCTCAATGGCATGTAATGGAAGGGCTGTATTTAGAAATTGTGGAGGCTGAGCTCACAAAGCAGGTGATTTCTTCTAAGATTGCTTCAAAATATAACAAGTGCTCGTGGGTTCACCCACCATTGAGCAGGGAGTGTGGGGCTTATTAGAGCAAAGAAAGGAAAATTCAGGAATAAATACCCAAATAAATGAACTGTAGACCAGGGCTCTCTCTCTCTCTCTCTCTCTCTCTCTCTCTCTCTCCCTCTCCCCCTCTCCCCCTCCCCCTCTCCCTCCCTCCCCCCCCCCCCCCTCAACTTTACCCCTGACCTCTTGGGTAAATTACCTCCGCCAAGGAAGGACGATGGGGACAACCATCGTTAATCAATAGCGCCACAGGGACTTCTGAGTTGCTGTGAACTTAAATGGATACTGATCGCATGTGAAAGAATTGCAGCTTCTGTGCCAGAGGAGGCCTTTCTGTATCTACTTGCAAGAGACTCATTTTAAAGCCACTGATATACCTCTGTTAAGGAGCTACCACCCCTACTGTAGGGACAATGTTACTGGAGAAAGATCTAGGGGTTGAGTGGTTGTTTTCTTCGATGCCAGATGCCACTCCTGTCCTGGCCATCTTACTGTGGCCGTACTAGCAGTTGCAGTGGAAGTTCTCACTCTAGTTAAAATTAAAATGCATTCTTTAAATCCTCCATCGCATGATCTGTTGGATGCAGATGCACAGACAGAACTCTTCCAGGGGCTCGCCTGTCCGTTCCACCTCATGGGTGACTTTAATGCTTTTGGGCACAGCTATCGTATGCTCCGGAGGTCAATTATCGAGCACTTTGTCTACCTGAAGAAATTTGCTCTATGAATTCTGATCAGATGACACTTCTCCACTGCTACAAGGTTATTTTTAGCTATTGACCTTTATTTTTGTTCGCCAGCTGTTGCAGAGTTAGCTCAGCAAGAAGTGGCCACAGATCCTGTGTGGATTCATCTACTGAAATAGGCAGTGAAAAACAGGACACCTCGAAAATGGATAGTTTAAAGGGAAAATTGGTGAGATAAAGTCAGCAGGCCATATTTGAACAGGATTGTCCCCAGGAGGTGGTGGACATGATCACTTTGGGATCCAATGAGCCGACACCGATTCCATTCCCCAGTGTAGCAACCAGCTCACATGATGCCTGTCCCTTGATGAAATGATGAATGTCACTTGGCAGTCAGTCAGGGTGCAGGTTTGAGAAGATACAGACTTTATCAAACTACAGAAAATCTTTGTGCCTTTAGATCATTGAGAGCACAGACATGTGATAAAAGAATAGAAGAGGAAATCCTGGATAGAATTGGCAACTTCCATTAATTGGCACATTTCCTTTGCACATATTTAGGACTCAATAAAGTGAATTAGACTAGGGCAATGCACGTCGCCTTATGGCCTTGCTGAGAAACGGGGTATTGGTGTAGATGCTGAAAGGTAGGCCTCAGTTTATAGGTGAGCAGTTTTTATTGTCACTGTGTCATCCATAAAGACTCCTCCAGTCCAGATGTAGAGATAAGGAGGCTCCATTTCGTGGATACATTCTTCCATTCTCCATTTGGGAATTGGAATCAGTTCTGTCCATAGCCAGAGACACTGCTCCAGGACCTGATCATTCACTATGCCATGCTCTGTCATGTGTGCCCAGAAGCCAGATGCTATCTCCTACCTTGTTTCAATAAAATCTGGTTTAGTGGATAGTACCCCAAGGTGAGGGAGGAGGCAATAATAATTCCATTATTGAAACCAAGCAAGGATCATACTGACCCTAACAGTTACCGATGCGTAGCCCTTACTGTGCCGCTTCCATTGCAGTTTGCGTTGCTACCAGTCAACCCTTGACAACTTACTTTTACTGGAGAGGATGATATAGGATTCCTTCTTACACCAAAACCATGTAGTCGGTGTGTTTTTTGCTATGAAAAAGTGTACATCATCACTAGGAAATAACACACTCTTTGCCAACTTCATGAACGGGGACTACGTGGATGTCTGCCGCTTATTATCTAATCCTTTCTTGAGGACTGGTCCTTTCGATATTGTGTTAGTGATGCCTTGTCTGACTGTAGGGGTTGTCAAGGCCGTGTACTTAGTGTCACATTATGTGCAGTCACGTCTGCAGTCAAGAACCCTGTTAAATGTTTCCTTATATGGATGACTTTGCAGTTTTCTATACTTCCTCCAATCGTGCAATGGCAATGAGACAACTACAGCTGACGATCAGAAAGCTGGAAGCTTGGGCCAGTAAAACTGGTTTTATGTTCTCACCCTAAAAGCATGTGTTTAAATTTTAACCAAGCTCATGGAAATTTTAACCAACCGCGGTTCACAATGGGGGACAATATTTTACATTGTAAGGACAGTTTGCAGTTTTTGGGTCTACTATTTGGCTCAAAACTAACCTGGCTTGTGCACCTGAAAGACCTTTGAATAAAGGGCTTCAAATCGTTGAATAGTTTGAAATGCCTCAGCAGTATAAGTGCTGCTGACTGTGCATCAGTGGAAAACTTCGAATACAAAGCCAGTTGTGGAACAATCTGCCACCTTGGCATGTTCAGAATCCCAAAGTGACGCAGTATGAGAAAACTTGTACCTCAGATTACAATTTTAAAACTGTTTTGTACAATTTTAAATTCATGCTACAGTTTTTTCATTGTTTATACAAATTGATCCCGGCAAGAGAACACCCTCGGTTGTTCAGCTGTTGTCCCTGATAGGGTTTCCAAAGTGTGTGTTCTGGAACCATTTACAAATTGTGACATGGACTTTTGACATTCCATTCATCACAGCACAAAGTTTCTCGTCTGTTCTGACTTGCTCCATGGGCTACAAATGGTCCACCACACGTATCCCATAGACCAGTGTTTTTCAACATTTTTGAATACGCAACCCTTTTCCAAGTAAAAATATTCTGGTGACCCCAGAACCATAATAAAAATATGATAAAAAAGTACCACATCTGAACGTGAGTGAACTTCAAAGGTGCTGTCACAAAACCTTGTCACTTCCGTGTGACATGTATACCACAGCAGATGATCATCACGAAACATACGTTACCAGCCATGCTGCAATTGCGACCCCATGAGTAAGACTTTGCGACCCACCAGGAGGTCATGACCCACAGGTTGAAAAACACTGCCCTAGACCATTTGCTTCAGCTCATCCATGACTACTTGCTTGCCTGCAACACTGTAGCAAGGAAGTTATCTTTTGTTAGGAACCTGTATACATACGGATACAGGGCAACGACATAGATGACAAAGCAGCAAAGAAAGCATGTTGGAGTAGTATTGTACGTCAATGTGCGATCCCCTTGCACATCATCTCATTAGCCCATCATCATCTCATTATCTGACAAACGAATTGTGCTCAGTGGGAAACTGAATGATTGGAGGTCACAGAAAACAATCTGTGGTCACTCAGATAGACCACACAGGCATGTCAGACATCATGCGGACCACACCAATGGAAAGAAGTGCTACTGTGATTGTTTGCATGGTCATCTTCAGCAGCAACTGTTTAAATCTGTTACTGTAGGTTATCTGTCTTAAGATGACTGCAGTTTAATTAAAAAGAATTTGATACATGGTCCACAGACTAAACACAGTACCATTAGAAACACAGTTACAAAGAAGAAATGAATACCATAATACAAATAACCACAAACAGTGGATAAAAAGAGAACTTGGTAACAAAACTGAACAAGAAAATCAAGAAACAGAAAAGAACAAACACTCCGCGGTCACCATACGATGACAAAATTACACACAAATAGCTGCACAATATACGAGAATGGAAAAAACACAAAGTATGAAAGAAACAGGAAGTAAAATATAGTACACAATGACTGACAACCACAAATGCACACACTGAATATCCAATATTTTCAAAAATAAGATGTAAAAGTAGCACTCCCCCCCTCTCCCCCCCCCCTCCCCCCCGGGGGCACATGGGCCTTTCTTAAGTATGTGTGTGGCGAACACGGGGCCCTGAGCTATTAAAACCTTCCTTCTTTCCCGGTCTGCATTTCCTTGCTCTTCCCCTCCTTTCCGATCCCCCTTCCCCTCCTGTCCGATCCTTGCTCCTTCCCCTTATACTGCTCCTCTCCCTCTCTTGGTGTCCTTGTTTATGTTGGCCTCGCTGTCATCCTGGTTATGTTGGATTTGCAATTTGGTTTTGTTGTGTAATTAACTCACCCTTTTGGCATTCTCTGGTCCCACTCTGGGGTTTGACCTCCATTACTAAATTTCTGTTCCGTAGTGTGAGCCATTTGGGGAAGAGCACCTTACCTAGTGTCTCCTACATGTGCCCTCCTAGTTCCTTCAACCTTTTCCTTCATGTCATTGTCTAATGCTAGGTTGCATAGCCAGCACAGTAGCCAGTCAGTGTGGTGTGGTTGCTATTGGTTGAGTCCCCCTGAAAACGCAGGGATCACACTTCTGATACCTGAGCTGTGAACACCTCACGTAAGCCCAGGAGTGGTTGCTTGTCATCCTGGAGCATCGGAACTCCTGGCAATGGCCACCATGCCACACGGCCCTTGCTGTGGCTGGGTGGCACCACTGGGGAGAGCCCCTGATTGGAGTCGGTGGTAACAGGGCAGACGCTATGCAGATGAAATACATACAGGTCCAGAACTGGGGCTGTTCTTCTACAGCCATCTCTTTGCATGGAAATGATACTTTTAGTGCTACTTCTCGCCCTTCGGCCTTCCCTTCCATGGCTACCCTCTGGGAGGAGGGCCAGGCTCGTCGGCTAGGGGCGAAACCATTCCCCCGCTATCTGGTTTGCACCAGGACTGATGGGGGGATACTTTCACCAATACCAAACCTTTATTCTTTGTGGAACACATTGAAGACAAGTTTGCCGAAGTGGACACTCTGAGTAAGATGAGGTCTGGTTCGTTGTTGATCAAAACTGCTTCAGCTGCCCAGTCTGTGGCCCTTCGTGCCTGTAACCATCTTGGCAGAATTCCTGTGTCCATTACTCCTCACTAGTCTTTGAATATGGTTCAGGGTGTAATTTTTCACAGGGATATCATCCTTCAAACTGATGAGCAACTTCAGGACAGTCTTGGATGGTGGGGTGTTCACTTTGTTCGGCGTGTTCAGAAGGGTCCGAAGGACAGTTGCATTGATACTGGTGCCTTTATCCTGGCCTTTGAAGGGGATACCTTCCCTGAGGTGGTCAAGATTATGGTTTATTGATGTGACATGAAGCCATACATCCTACCACCTATGAGATGTTTTAAGTGTTTGCATTTTGGATGCATGTCTTCCCATTGTTTGCATGCCCCTCTCTGTGGTGACTGTGGACGTCCACTCCATGAGGGGAGTTCCTGTGTTCCCCCTACTGTGTGTGTTAATTGTCATGACAGTCATTTTCCACGTTCACTGGATTGCTCAGTTTATAAGAAGGAAAAGAAGATACAGGAGTATAAATTCCTTGGTCATCTAACCTACGCTGAGGCTCGTAAGAAGTATGCACATCTTCAACCTGTGTCCATGACGTCTAGCTATGCTTTAGTTACATCGTCACCCCTTCCTCAGCTTTCCTTACTCCAGTCCCGAACCTCCCTCTGCCCCGCCCCCCCCCCCCCCCCCCTCCCAGGCGGCTCCTACACCCTTCCTTCCGGGCACTGGTCCCCATCCCCAGCCAGAGAAGTGTCCCACTTATTCGCCGTCTGCCGGTCAAGAGCGCCCCTCCCAGGATCCCCCTTCCAGGCCAAAGGTCCCGTTCCCACCTTTGCAACCTGATTCTGACCTGTTGTTCATAGATTTTGCCCCCTCCTTGTCGGTGACGGGTGGTGACCTGGCTGCATGACTAGCTTTAGCCTGTTCAACCCCCATTTGAATCATTGTTCTGTGGTTATCCAATGGAATTGCAAAGGACATTACCTCACCTTCCAGAGTTGGCATCCCTTATTTCATTTTACTCTCCAGTTTGTGTGGTTCTACAGGAATCACATTTTACTGATGATCACTCACCAATCCTCCATGGGTTCTGTCTTTTCTGTCGAAATTGGGTCAGGCCGCTGCGGGCCTCTGGTGGCGCTTGTACATTTGTCCTTACGGACGTTGCTAGCACGTGGATTCTTCTTCAAACGACATTGGAAGAGGTTGCTGTTGAGGTCCACCTTGACTCTGAGGTCACGGTTTGCAATCTTTATCTCCCTCCTGACAGGATTCTTGCACCTGCTGCTTCAGTGCCCTTCTTCAGCAACTTCCTCCTCCCTTCCTCCTTAAACCTTAAAACTGAGAATAAAACCACTTTAATGAAGAAAACTGAGAGCCAGTTTGTCCATCCGGTGTCTCCCACTGTAAGCTGTGTTTCGAGATTCTGGACTCCCCTCCCTGGCGAAGATCCTCTTTTCTTTCCCTTTTACTCTGTTTTTATCACATTTTAGAATTGGTTAGTCTCCTTTTACAATATGCACTTCTACAGTGTAGTGGTTGAAATCTTATGAATAGCAGATGGTCTTGCCCGTACTGCAACAGAGGTGGTGTATTTCCTGCCTCTAGCATATCCTTGGTGTTACTCACCTGCTGACTTCCTTCATTTTGTTTTCACCATTGACAACACGACTGCACTTTTACATTTTTTAGCCTTTTATCTTCTGTTGTTTTGACTTTTCTGAAATGTCAGTCTGTCTGTATGGACCGCATTTGAAACAAGGGCCTGATGACCTCTGTTTGGTCCCTTCAACCCCAATCAACCAACCAAAAGTAGCACACCAATTCAGAAATACTTTCCAAAAAAAAAAAAAATCTGTAACAGAAATCAGGAATATACCAGCTGAAATTCAATAAGTAGGTTAAACCAGGAGAATATTTGACACCGGATACAAAGATCATGTAAGAGAATATAAGTACAGGACAAACCATTCAACTTTTGCAGAACATTTACACCAACACCAACAAAAAATTACAGCCAGACACACAGACGTGGAAATCATAAGGATAAACAACAACAAAAACACCTTCCACCTTACAGAAAACTGTCATATCCAAAAAAAACCATAACAGAAAACAATCAACTCATAAATGATCAGATGAACTTGGCAAACCACACACTCTTTAAACTGATTGACAACTTAACATAACATTAAATGTACACATATAACCACAAGCTTCACTTACCAGTACCATCTCCTCCCAGATTCTGTCGTGTAGTCACCGTCCAAGCCCATCCTTGCCCTTCCTCCCCTCACCCCTACAAAAAAGTCAACCCATCCACTCTCATCTGTCTCTGCGCGTGCGCAGAGTAACTGCAGAAGATCTTTTATAAACAAAAGTGAAATGCATCTGGTGTAATTATTTTCAATTAAATTGCACCTTCTCTCTCTCTCTCTCTCTCTCTCTCTCTCTCTCTCTCTCTCTCACACACACACACACACACACACACACACACACACACACACACACACACACACACACACACAATAAAATAGTTTCACAGGTTGGAAACACTCACAATGTGAATGAAAGCAAATGAACAGATATTAACACTATAGCACTGCAGTATAAGAAACATTTTAAGAAAGTGAAATGTAAATAATGCAGCGTGAGAAATACCACAGAATGGCAAAAGCTGCGAAGTTCAAATGTGAAATTAAGCCTTTCGGTGCCAACCGCTGCTAGCAAGGAGGGAAGGAGCAGAATATGTAAAGAAACACAATAAGTAAAATGCAGACCAACTTTATAAAGAAAATACTGTTTTTAGCATAAAACAATCAAAAATGTTCAAACATATGTATCCTATTTGGAGAATAACCACAGAAGATGCTTTATAAACAAAAGTGAAATGCATCAGGTGTAATTCTTTTTAATTAAATTGCAGTCAGCTCAAGGCCAATAACCTATAGTAACGGAAGTGCTACTCATCAGACTGCACATTGGACATAACTGTTTAACACATAGTTTCTTCCTCTGGCAGGAATATCTGCCACTCTAAAGTTTTTGTGGTGTGCCCGTTTCAGTTCAGTATATTTTGGCTTTGTGTGCCTTATATACTGACATCAGAGCATCCCTTAATATGATTGCAGATCTGCCCACCATCCATGCTGATACTGACACCAGCATTAAATGGGCTCTGAAATTTTGTGAACTGTTAGGCCTCATCCCTAAGGTGCTGGGGAGGGGAGGTGGACTTTAATGTTGTTATAACTGCTCTGCATGCTGCCGATGACCATGATGTTAAGTGCCCCACATCCTAAATAATAATAATAATAATAATAATAATAACCACCACCACCATCACTCTCACTTACCCACCCACTCACTCTACCACTCACTCCATCCCCTTTCCCTGCAGAATTGTATAAAAAAGGTAGTGTAAAGGAGATAAAGGAGATATCAGAAATGCTGTAACATTTGTTCTCTGAACACCCCAAACAAATAGCTTGGGTTGTTATTAAGGCACAATGAATAAGAAAAATATTTTACATCATATTTTTTGACCTCATATATGTAACTCACCCTCGTGTCCCATAATTCTGCCTTTAATTTGGTTAGTCTTAGATAAATGAGACATACTGAAAAAGTAGATAAAATAGGTCCTACTTCCTAATAAAAAAAATCCCAAGTTTTCAATTGTTTTAATTCTTTCGGTGAATTTTTTCAGTGCAGTTTTCAATTTCATAAACACAATGGAAAGCTTTGATGTCTCCATTTGCAGCAGAAATATATTGTTTTCTTGTCTTTGCTACTGCATTTACATCTGTAGTAAGAGGAAACCCACCACCACCACCACCACCACCAATGTTTTCCTGTGTATGAAAGTTCAGTTGATATACTTTAAACAGTGACAACAGTGTAGTTACCGGGTAGGAAACCTCGCACTAGATACTCCAGTGTTTGCCACGATAAAGCAGTAGTCAGTGTTGTTGTCATTATGATTTGTTTTGTTAGATCCATTTCGTTAATCTGTTTGAATGAAACATGCTTTTCAAAAGTAGATTGTGACGGATTCCATAACCTCTGTCCATGCCTGGTAGGACAGTGCAAAGTATTAAAAATTGACACTTTAAAGACAGCTGTGTCTTTTCCATCAGACTTAATGCCTTCTGTGCAATAGCTTTTGTGTAATAAGTTTTGCAGATGCAGATAACTCCTAAATCCAAGGGCTGCCATTTGCTTGTTCAGTTTGGTGGCAGGTACTCTAACTGCACTGAATGTCCAGGGCACGAATCCAGACACAAAAAAATTTCTGTTATAGGTTCCTTGCATCGGGCTATGCATTTGCTTATGTAATAGTTGTGATGATGTCATCCACACTTCGTTATTGGCACTGTAGCTCGTGGAAAATTTTTTTTACAGGTTTAATGTGATGTGGGTTTTTGATTCACCAATCACAAATAGTTTAATTGTTTGAGGGCTATCAGCATTTGTGCCTGGCATTACTGTAAGGCAGACTTGAGTGTTTCTCCTTCCATTGAAATTTTCACCATAAAGACAAGTGTTTTGTTTGGAAGGGTGGTGAAAGAGAACAATTTAGTGTGTCTTGAAGATGTCCTTCAGTTTATAGTGCTATATAAGGTTGTGTAATGTACCACTCTGCCATTCACCAACAGTTTTTATGTTTGCATTGTTTCCTTTGCCACATTCAGTTCTGTACACCACATTATACTGCTTCTTGAACCTACAATACAGGCTTTAGATGCAGAGAAATCCTAGATTTAAAGTATATTGGCCACCCTCAGTGCCTTTTCACAAAACATCATGGTGTTCATGGACTTCCCCTCCCCCCCCCCCCCCCCCCCCCCCCCCCACACTGTTACTTGCACTTTCCAAAATATTTTTGATGATGGTATTCAACTTAGGAATTGTGTATCTAAACTGTGTGGTGCTAATGTAATTCAGGTTCTGCAGTGACCTTTCTCTTTCTCTTTCAAGAATTCTTTCTTTCTTTTTTATCTAAAGGGTTTTCATGCCTCCTCTTGTAATGTTCTCTAACTTAAAATTTTGACACAAAACAGTAAACTTCTGCTTGACAGAAACTCACTTCAGTCTGTAGTGACAGCTTTGTCATCCGTAACCATCAAACAACAAATACATATACAAATGAAAAGTGGAACTATATTGCCTGGTTTACATACCATAATCAATATTACCTTCTTCAAAGTCAAGGGGTATTGTCCTTTAAACCACATCTGATTGAAACAAGGTAGGAGCTTGTTTTTTGGTGTCGGGCACAGTGTTGCATTTATAGTTATTAACTTGGGTACTGTGAACATAATACTTTCCTGAAAATTTTATTTTGAGGCTTCTACTTGTTCACACTGCTACATTACTATATTCCTTTGTTGTGCATGCATCTCTTCTTGAAAGAAATCTATTTTTCATAAGAGTTCTCTGTTATAAAACACTTGGTCTTCTGTAAGAATTCCTGCAGAGTAGAGGAAAGCGAGAGTAATTTTTAAGATATTACAGATTTGATTTTTAAAATAAAGCATCTTGGGCATCTGCACATAATTGTTCATATATAATCTTTTTCCCTACATGTACTTTGGTGTAAATTTTGGAACTACTAAATTTACAAATTTTGTGAGCATATGAAGGGGGACCCAATTTATTAGTTTTTTTAGTTGTTTCATCTCTTAATGGAAATAGCATGAAATACTGCATCTATTTCCCTCCCATCCAACAGTGTTGTTGAAATTTTCTTTTGATACTGGGTATATTATTGTAACAGTTGCTTTGATTTGCATAAATGAGGCCACTCATCAAATTCTATTTCAGGTTGGATTTGGATGCTTGTAAAAACCGGCTACGTAAAGCAAGAAGTATGCATTCACAGCAGAATGTAAGTAACACTCTGTGTTTGGTATTTTTTTTATTTTTTCGTTTGTATCTTTAAGAAAAACTTCCCATATTAGATGACAATAGACATCCAAATGAGCAGCAAAAGGGGATAGAATTAAATGTTTAACAAAACAGAGGTATCTCCACATAGTAGTAAAGAGGAAAGACTAGAACAATTGAAGTAATCAAGAATTAAATTTAAAAAGTAACTGAGGAGGCTGTATTTACAGACAAGCAAGTGCGGTTTAATCAGTGACAAAGTGCAAGCAACACACAAGATGTGAAAAGTGACAGAGGGCTCACAAAAAAAAGCAAATAGAGGAGAAGGAAAGAATGAAAGAAAAGGCATGAAATAATGAGTAATGATATATGAGCAAATGTGAAAGGTTTTTGTAGTTGATTGCCAAGTGGTGGGGGGGGGGGGGGGGGGGGGGGGTTCATAGTGAAACACAACACAAATGACTTCTTTGTTTGGCTCTGTGTGTCTTGAAAATGACATTGACACACAAACAAAACTAATTGTACAGTATGGTGAAATCAAAGCTCTCTTCCAAACATACAGCACTTCCATATTGTGAACACACGCGCAAATGACAAGCAGCAATAAAATTGCAAAGCCCATGCTTATTCCAGTCCAAGATGTTGGAACTGGCTGTCTTGGGTGCACGAGGAGTGTGTATGTAAATGGTGTGTGTGTGTGTGTGTGTGTGTGTGTGTGTGTGTGTGTGTGTGTGTGTGTGTGTGTGTGTTTTACTAATAAAGATCGTTGCCAAAAGCTTTATGTACATGTCTTTTAATTGTGCCTGTCTGCTTCTTGATATGTTTGTTTGACAAAAGGTTTGGAAGGAGCTCTGCTCAGCCTTCAGGGGACTAAAACGCTGCTGGATTATAAAAGCTGTGAAAGGCTGGCACAAGGCTAGGTAAAAGAAGTTTGTTTATTTAGCAGCAGAAGCATCAGCCATTATTTCATGGATTAAAGAGGTTGATGTATTCCGCCTCCCCCCCCCCCCTCCTCCCCCCACCCCTCCCCATTGGGCTTGCAATTCTTTCGTGCAGTTCGAGCATGGTGGCCAAGGATCCTCGAGCTGTTGCAGCTCCTTCTTCCTTCCCGGCCAGGATTTCCTTCCTGTGCCTCTTCCTCCCTGTCCTCACTCCTTCCCTGCGGTCCTCTCCGTCCCCTCTATTGGTGTTCTTATTTATGTCGACCTGGTGATCCACTTGGTTTCCTGTATTCCTTGCTGTTTCGTTCCCCTTGCCTTCTCTCTTTCATCCTTCATTTTTGGCATCCCTTTGGGGTTTGACTTCTACTTCTGAGTATTCTCTCTGTAGTATGAGCCATTTGGGAAGAACTCCTCCCTAGCACCTATGTTGTGGATACCTCCCCCCCTTCCTTTCCTCTCTTCCTTACATGGCATAGCCCCGTCTTCTCTCTCTGCCCTGCTAGATCACTAACACATGTACTTAGTGCATGTGGTGGGGCTGTTATATACCCATCTGGCTGAGCCCCTGAGAACACAGAGGTCACACTTAGGCACAATTGGTGAGGCTACAGTTCAGGTGTCATAAGAGTGGTTGCTTGTCACTCTCGAGCATCAGAACTGACAGCAACAACCACTGTGCCAGAGAGGCTGTGTTGTGGCAGGGTGGTCGCCTGTGGTGAGAACCCTGATGGGTGTGGGTGGTATCAGTGCGGATGCTTTGCATATGAAACACACAAAACTCCAAAATCTGGCTGTTCTTCTACAGTCATTTTCTTTGGTTTGTAACAGATCGCTTATGACCCTACGATTTCCCTTCCTGGTTGCACCCTGGGAGGAAGGCCAGGCTCAACAGCTTGGGGTGAAACACGTTCCCCACCACCTGGTCTGTACTAGGACAGCCAGGGATACGTTCACAGCAACAAAGCTGTTATTTTTTGTGCAAAACATCAGATAAGTTTGGCAAAATAGTCTCTCAGTAAGACGCAATCAGGTTCCCTGATAATCGAAACTACTTCTGCCGCCCAATTTGCAGCTCTTCGTACTTATCATGGTCACATCCTGATGTCAATTACACCTCAGCAGTCTTTGAATATCACTCGGGGAATATTTTCGAAGGAACCTCACCCTTCAAACTGATGATGAACTCTGGTCCAATCTGGAATGACAAGGTGCTTTTATTCTGACTTTTGAGGGAGATAAACATCCCAGAGAAGGTCATTGTTATGTGTTATCACTGTGATGTGAAGTCATACATCCCATCACGCATGAAGTGAAGTGCTTTTGATGATCGCTTTTTGGGTACATCTTCCTGGTGTACAACAAACCATCTCTATGGCTACTGTCGACACCCACGCCATGAGGGAACACCTGTGTTTCACCCTGTCTGTTAATTTCCATGACCATCATTCTCCATGCTGACTAAATTGTCTGGCTTATAAGAAAGAAATAAAGAAGATACAAGACCCTAACTCTTATGATCATTTATCTTACTTTGAGGATTGTCAGAAATTTGACAGATTTCGTCTTGTGTCAATGACTTCTACCTTTCTTAGTTATGTACTTTCCCTCTCCTCACTCTTCCTCATTCCTGCCCCATCCTCCTCTCCCACACACGCGAGACAGATTGCAGTTCTCTCTCTTCCCTCCAGGTGCCACTCCCCCTGCCCAGCAGAAGTAGTGTCCCCCTTCTTAGATGCGTGCCGGTGATGGGGCTCCTCCTGGGATCATTCCTCCCAGTGTCTCAGACCAGAGGCCTGCTAATACAATTTGGCCATGGGACCCATAGTCAGTGTGCCCCAATATCATCCACTTTCTTCCAGTTCCAGATCCACAAAAGGCTGATCTCCCTCTGTTCTCCACCTCCCACATCCAGGGGACTCGCCACTCTTTTGCGAGTTCGTGCTTGGCTACCACGGAGCCCCAGCCTTTGCAGCATTTTTTCGCTTCTTTGCTGCATGTCTATCCTCTTGCTATTCTTTTTCCCCCTCCCTTCAGGAACATGTCTGGGATGTTCTGCATTGTCTGTGGCTGATGTAAAACAGTCTTACCTTTGTTTCCTTTCTCCTCTCGTTTCTTCGCTTTGGCGTTTGAGGTTCCTCTTTTTCTTCGTCCTCTCTGTGCGCTCCTGAAGCCAGCCCAAGCGTCTAATGCGTAACAGGTGACTGGGTAATGTGTAATTCCCAGTCCCGGTCGACAGTTAGGGTTTGCAAATACCCCCTGGTACAGGCCAGGCCCAGAGAGGGGTGATTGCCTGAGCTGCAACCTTCCTAAATTGCCGATAGGTCCCTCTGTCATGTGTTCTGGAGGTGTGACCTCAGGTGTAAACAATGACATAAGGTGGGTGCGCCACCTAGTGATGGGAACCCCAGTTGGAAGGAGCGCACCATTGGAGATGCTGGTAATCATGGGGATTTTCTCGCAATGACTCAATCATCTTCCCAATCAATGTGTGTGAAATGTAAACGTAATGAGGTTAATGATTCAAAGACCCTTCCTGCTACATCGCGGTTCCTTGTGGTCTCACGTACTCAAGATGGTCAGTCCTTAAATCAGTTTATTATTCAGAAAGATGTTAATGCAGTTGCTGGCCGTGTGAAATCCTGCTCTCGTTTACGGAATGGTGCTTTTCTTTTGGAGACTACTTCTGATTCTCAAGCACAACTACTACTTGCTGCCTTGCTTCTCCATGACTACTGTTATGTCGAGGCCCATAGAACTTTTAATTATTTCCGGGGTATAATTTACACCAGGCTGCCCAAAAGTCTAACAGGTCGAAATCCAATCTTACCCCTCTGATGAGTGCGTCATTGTGTCCATTGTGTAATGAAAAAGGTAGATTCCTCCTTAGTGCCCACCCGCACTCTTTTCCTCACCTTTGTCAGAGTGGTACTTCCAACCAAGATCAAAGTAGGCTATGAAATTATAACGGTCTGGCCATACTTCCTGAACCTGATGCGCTGCTACCAGTGTCATCGGTTCAATCACACTAGAATGTCTTTTAGACGTCCAGCCAAATGCGTAACCTGTGGTAGGGATGCACATGAGGGCGTTGTCTGCCTCCTCCTCCTTGTTGTACCAACTACAATGGCGGCCTTGCCGCCTCCTCTCGGGATTGTCCCATGTATCTCGATGATTGGGCTGTCCAAGAGATCCAGGGAAAGGAAAAAGTGCCTTACCCAGTCACTTGCAAGTTACTGGCTAGTCGCAAACCCTGCACTCCGCCGTATGCACCTGTAGTTCTTTTCTTGTTACACTTCACTCTATGAAGAACATGGCCAGACAGACATGTGACCTCCAATTTAGCTCTGAGGTTGTGAAATTGCCCAGTGTCAAGGTAGCATCGCCATCCCGCCACCCCTCTCCAGCTATGCAACAAGCTGTCAAATGCTCGCCTCAAGGGGTGAAGCCACCATCTATACAACCAGTAGGCCAGAAAGGACACAAGGATTATTCCCGTGAAGACTTCCTGCGTCCCTCCAGCCAAACAACACCAGAGTCTTCCTCTAACTGGAAAGGCTCAAAGAATTCCACTAAAGGCAAATGGTCTTCTCCTTCGCCAACTTGAAGATCCTCTTCAACGGTGTCGCCATGTGATACCTTAGTCCGTCCAGCCTCCGTGTTGCCAGTGTACACCACCAACCATTTTTCAGCATTGAACCCTACAAAGTGACCACACAAGCAAGCCGATGCTTCTGTAGATCCCATGGAGCAGGATCCTCCTCCTTCTGTGCCCTATAGTAGTGACTCTTCACCCGATGTCACTTAGCAGCTGTCAATGCGACATCCTACGTCTCTTCCTCATCATGACTCTCCTCCAATGGAACTGTCGCGACATTTATTGCTGCTTTTAGCATTGCAGCGTCCCCTTGTACTCTGCCTTCAGGAAATGAAATTGCACCCTCATGACCGCTTTGAGCTTCCACATTTCTTACCGATTCATTTTGACCTTCCCCTTGAGGTCAGCATTCCATCTCATGGGGACATCATGCTGCTCATTCATAATCAACCCATCTCCCTGGCTTACCTATCCTCAAGCTGTTGCAGTTTTCCTTTTGCTTCTCCACCTGACTTTATCCCTCTGTACTGTTTATCTCCATCCGTCATTCGATGCCACCTGGGCAGACTTCCTTCAGCTTATTGGGCAGCTACCCTCCATTTTTGCTTCTTGGTGACTTTAATGCGCATCATCCTCTTTGGGTGTTCTCCCAAGACCTGTCAGAGAGGTGCCCTCTTGGCTGACCTTCTTAACCAACTTAACCTCTTCTGCCTTAGCATTGTAGCACCCACTTTCCTTTCAGACTCCTCGCACACCTATTCCCATTTGGACCTACCCTTCTGCACTGCCCATCTTGCCCATTGTCTTGAGTGGTCCATTCTTTCATACACCTACTCAAGCAACCATTTCCAGTGTGCCATCCATTTGCTGAATCCTACCTCATCCTCGTGCACACCCAAATGACAGCTTACTAAGGCTGACTGGCAGCGTTCCTCCTCCCTGGCGACCTTTGAAGAATGAGATTTCCCCAGTTGTGATGACCAGCTGGAATGTCTCCCAAACTTTTTTCCTTACTGCTGCAGAACATTCCATTCCTTGCACTTTGTCTTTAACATGTCATGTCCCAGCCCCATGGTGGACTGAACCATGCCGTGAGGTAATTCACGCATGGAGTTATGCTCTCTGTGGTTTTAACAGTTATCCTACAGTGACAAACTGTATTCACTATAAACAGATGTGTGCAAAGTGTTGTTGCATTCTTCAGGGTAGCAAAAGAGCTTGATGGATTTCATGTATCAGTTCTTTTAATAGTTCCAGCCCTTCCTCTGTCATGTGGACCAACCTCAGATGGCTCTCTGGGACCAAGATCCATTCCCCAATTTCCGGCCAGACAGTAGCAGATGTCATCATAGACCCTATTGCTATCTCCAACATCTCGGGCTGCCATTTTGCAGAAGTTTCGAGCTCTTCCCACTACCACCCTACCTTCCTCCAGCGGAAATGAGCAGAGGCGGCTCGGGCGGTATCTTCTCTTCTTCGAATTGTGAGTGCTGCAATGCTGCCTTTGCTATGAGAGAGCTAGATCATGCTCTTGGTTCATCCTGCTCCTCCACCCCAGGGCCAGATGCCATCCGCATTCAGATGTTGCAGCACCTTTCTCTTGCAGGCAAGCATTTTCTGTTTAACATGTACAACCGCATCTGGGCCGAAGGCACATTTCTCGAATGCTGACGTCAAGCCACTGTTATACCCATACCTAAGCCCAGTAAGGACAAAAACCTTCCCTCTAGCTTCTACCTCATCTCTCTTACCATCTGCTTTTGCAAGGTGATGCAATGTATGATCATGCCCGACTGGTATGGTGGCTCGAGTCTTGCAATTTACAGACAAATGCACAGTGTTGATCTCGAGCACGGCGTTCTGCAGTGTGCCATCTCGTTACTTTCTCCATTCAGAACATGAATGGTTTTATGCGGAAATCAGACTGTGGCCGTGTTTTTCAATTTGGAGGAGTCCTGCGACACTTGCTGGAGAATTGGTATATGCCGTACTCTTCACATGTGGGGCTTCTGTAGCCGCCTGCCCTGTTTCCCTCGGGCATTTTTTAAATACAGAGTTTTATAGTGTGACTCAAGGTTATGTCCTGAGCATCGTTCTCTTTGCTATTGCCATTAACCCTATAATGGCCTGTCTTCCATGGGGCATCTCTGGCTCCCTTTTTGTTGATGATTTTGCCATCTATTGCAGTTTTCCATGGACCTGTCTCACTGAGGGGCGTCTTCAGTGAAGTCTTGATTCTTTACTCCTGGAGCATCGACAATGGCTTTCATTTTTCCACTGACAAAACCATCTGTATGAATTTCTGACGACGCAAATGGTTTCTCCCACCATCTTTACAGTTTGGGCCTGTTGCCCTTTCATTTGTTGAAACTACGAAATTCCTGGGGCTCGTGCTTGATAGGAAACGCTCTTGGTCCTCCCATGTGTCTTACCAGACAGCCCGCTGTATGCAGTTACTCAATGTCCTGTGTGTTCTCAATGGTACTTCGGGTGGTGCTGATCAAATCACCCTCCTCCGTTTGTACCGGTCCCTTGTCTGTTCGAAACTAGACAATGGCTGCTTTGTTTATCGGTATGCACATTCATACCTCTTATGCCGTCTCAACTCTATCCACCATCATGGCATCTGTTTGGCCACAGGCTCCCTTTACACTAGCCCGGTTGAGAGTCTGTTTGATGAAACTGCTGAACTACCACTGTCCTGCTGTTGTGACTTTCTCCTCAAGAGGTATGCATGCCATTTGTCTGTCATGCATAGTCGCCCATCCTATGCCTCCTCCTTTGACGATTACTTTGATCGCCACTATGGGTCACATCCCTCTTCCCTATTACCTCGTGGTGTCAGCTTTTGGCACTTGGTATGGTGGCTTAACTTCACACTACCTGCACCTTTCCTGATTGGTGAGAACCCTTCACTACCTTGGCTTCATGAAGCGGCCTATGTTAACCTTGGCCTTCACTCACTTCCTAAGGACGCTGCTCCAGCCTCAGTCTATCACTTTGTTTCACAACCTTCGCATGGAACTTTGTGATAGTACCTTTGTATACACCGATGGCTCTCGGACTGCCTGTAGGGTCGGTTGTGCCTTCGTCATTGGCACCTGTGTATTTCAACATCGGCTTCCAGCACACTGCTCAGTGTTTACTGCAGTGCTCTTCGCCCTGTATCAGACCATGGAGGAGTACATCCGATGACACAGCCTTTTCAATTGTGTCCTCTGCTCAGATTCTGTGCCCTTCACAGTCTGTGGGCTGTACACTGCCCATACCTCAGTGCAGTGGGTCCAGGAAAACTGTCACTTGCTCACTCTTCGTGGAGCCAGTGTGATGTTTCTATGGGTTCCTGGTCATCTTGGTCTGCCAAGAAATGAGGCTGCTGACGCTGCTCCCAAGGCTGCAGTCCTCTTACCTCAGCTCACTAGTTCCTATATTCCCTCTAATGATCTCTGTGTTGCACCCTGTCAAGAGGTGGTGTCCCTTTGGCACCGCCATTGGTCCTCCCTTCATGGGAATAAGCTCAGTATTATTAAGCCTGCCCCAGTGGCTTTGATGCCTCCTCTCAGCCCTCCCGCCGGGAGGAGGTCATTTTAACTGGGCTGTGTGTTGGGCATTGCCTTTTTAGCTATTGTCATTTGATAAGTGGCACTACCCCACCACTTTGTACACATTATGCCGAAGTCTTAACTGTCTGCCACTTCCTGATGGAATGCCCATTTTTTAACCGCTTGGGTTTGCCATCTGAGTTATCGGCCGTTTCAGCAAATGATGCGCAGGGTGTCGACTGCGTTTTACTTTTTATCCTCCAAAGCAGTATGGCGAAAGCTATTTACTTTTTAGTTTTGGACCTCTGTTTCTGTATGGATTCTTTTTCCACGTGTCTAATTTTGGCTGTCTTCTATTATGTCAATTGGGACTGACACACAGTCATTTTTAACTCTTCTCTGTCTTCGTGTTGTATAGTTTTGACTTCGATGTGTATGACCCCAGTTGTTTTTTGCACCCTAAAGCAAAACAAAATCAAAACCAAACCTCTGTTCCCAGCCCTCCTCAACCTATATAAGAGAAAAAGAAGAATCATTAGTCCCAGAACAAGACCCCTGGGGGCCCCAGAGGAGGCATCTTCACCCTCACAACCAGAGTCTGACATCTTACTTACAGATGTCACCCGGTCCTCGTTGGTGTCTGGATAACAACTCCTTGCTTATTCAATGGAACTGTAGTAGATACTACCGTCACCTCCCAGAGTTACAATCCCCAATGCCTTTTCCTCGACAGCTTGTGTCTTTCTCCAGTAATCGCATTTTATCGGTGCTGACTCACTGACCGATCGTGGGTTGCTTTCGGTCTGAACCAGGTCGGCCCTTCAATGGCTCCCAATGGTGCATGCATGTTGGTCCATATGGATATTGTTAGAACATGGATCCAAGTACGTACCACATTTGAAGCAGTTGCCATCTGGGTCCACTTGGGCCCTGTGGCCAAACTTTACCATCCCTATCTCCGTGTTGACAAGCTGCCTACATCTGCTGTCCTAACTATCCTCCCTCAGTAACTCACCTCTCCCCCACCCCATCCTCCTCCTCTCCTCCTTGGTGTTTTTAATGATCACCCTTTGTGAGGGCAGGATTTTTCATCCAGTGGAGGGCTCCTCATTGACAAGCTCCTTGTGGACCAAGACCTGTGCCTTCTTAACGAAGGTTCCCCTATGTATTTTAGCGTGTGACCACATTATTGTGGCCAAGATACACACCTACTACAGTAGTACAAGTTTATATACCAACTTGCTCGGCAGATGATGATGAAGAAATGAATGAAATGTATGGTGGGATAAAAGAAATTATTCAGGTAGTGAAGGGAGACGAAAATTTAATAGTAATGGGTGACTGGAATTTGACAGTAGGAAAAGGAGGAGAAGGGAACATAGTAGGTGAATGTGGATTGGGGCTAAGAAATGCAAGAGGAAGCCGCCTGGTAGAATTTTGCACAGAGCATAACTTAATCATAGCTAATACTTCGTTCAAGAATCATGAAAGAAGGTTGTATACATGGAAGAACCCTGGAGATACTAGGTTTCAGATAGATTATATAATGGTAAGACAGAGATTTAGGAACCAGATTTTAAATTGTAAGACATTTCCAGGGGCAAATGTGGATTCTGACCACAATCTGTAGGTAATGAACTGTAGATTAAAACTGAAGAAACTGCAAAAAGGTGGGAATTTAAAGAGATGGGACCTGGATAAACTGAAAGAACCAGAGGTTGTACAGAGTTTCAGGGAGAGCATAAGGGAACAATTGACAGCAGTGGGGGAAAGAAATACAGTAGAAGAAGAATGGGTAGCTTTGAGGAATGAAATAGTGAAGGCAGCAGAGGATCAAGTAGGTAAAAAGACAAGAGCTAGTAGAAATCCTGGGGTAACAGAAGAGATACTGAATTAAATTGATGAAAGGAGAAAATACAAAAATGCAGTAAGTGAGCAGGCAAAAAGGAATACAAACGTCTCAAAAATGAGATTGACTGGAAGTGCAAAATGGCTAAGCAGGGATGGCTAGAGGACAAATGTAAGGATGTAGAGGCTTCTCACGAGGGGTAAGATAGATACTGCCTACAGGAAAATTAAAGAGACCTTTGGAGAAAAGAGAACCGCTTGCGTGAATATCAAGAGCTCAGATGGAAACCCAGTTCTAACCAAAGAAGGGAAAGCAGAAAGGTGGAAGGAGTATATAGAGGGTCTATACAGGGGCGATGTTCTTGAGGATAATATTGTGGAAATGGAAGAGGAGGTAGATAAAGATGAAATGGGAGATATGATATTGCGTGAAGAGTTTGACAAAGCACTGAAAGTCCTGAACAGCAAAGAACCTGGAAGAGCAGTTGAACGGAATGGATAATGTCTTGAAAGGAGGATATAAGATGAACATCAACAAAAGCAAAATGAGGATAATGGAATGTAGTCGAATTAAGTTGGGTGATGCTGAGGGAATTAGATTAGGAAATGACACTTAAAGTAGTAAAGGAGTTTTGCTATTTGGGGAGCAAAATAACTGATGATGGTCGAAGTAGAGAGGATATAAAATGTAGACTGGCAATGGCAAGGAAAGCGTTTATGAAGAAGAGAGATTGTTTAACATCGAGTATAGATTTAAGTGTCAGGAAGTCATTTCTGAAAGTATTTGTATGGAGTGTAGCTATGTATGGAAGTGAAACGTGGACAATAAATAGTTTTGACAAGAGAAGAATAGAAGCTTTCGAAATGTGGTGCTACAGTAGAATGCTGAAGATTAGATGGGTAGATCACATAACTAATGAGGAGGTATTGAATAGAATTGGAGAGAAGAGAAATTTGTGGCACAACTTGACTAGGAGGTGGGATCGGCTGGTAGGGCATGTTCTGAGGCATCAAGGGATCATCTGTTTAGTGTTGGAGGGCAGCGTGGAGGGTAAAAATCGTAGAGGGAGACCAAGAGATGAATACACTAAACAGATTCAGAAGGATGTAGGCTGCATTAGGTACTGGCAGATGAAGCTTGCACAGGATAGAGTAGCATGGAGAGCTGCATCAAACCAGTTTCAGGGCTGAAGACGACGACAACAACATGGCACTTTCTCTGCCATTGATCTCCCTCTCTCTTCCCCTCCCATTCTTCCTTCCTTACAGTGGCTGTGCCAAACAATGTCCTCTGTGATAGAGACCACTTCCTTTTGATTCTCTCATTCTCTTCTCACCTCCCGATGACCAGGTGACTCCACCGGACTTTCCATCATGCTGATTGGTCTGTGTATACCTCCCAGGTTGTTTTTCCACCTTCCTTATCACGTTGTATTGATAGTTGTCTGTGATTTTTCCAATAAGATAATCCACATTGCCGTTCTCCACTTAAAAGGCCCCATTTGCCTCGGCCAGTTCCATGGTGGAGAATGACCATTGCCTCCCCTGTCCATGACTGTCGTCAGGGCTTGCAACATCTTAAGCAGCACCTGTCCGCCACCAGTCTTATGATCTTTAAATGTCTTCGTGCCACAGCCTGTTAATCAGATGGAGCAATCAGTTATTTTGGAAATGCTTTGCCTCATATCTAGGTTCTTCTGTCCCTTCATCATGGGAGTGGGCTGTACTCTGCACCCTATGCTCCCTCCTTGCCCTTGCTCTTCCAGGTGGCTTTTGTACAGCTCCATCAGTTATTCCAGAATACCTTGCAACCCATTTTGCACTGGCATGGGCATTAGCCTTCTATCCAGTTGCTTTCCCCCTCTGTAAACTGCAGACAGAACCCTACAATGAACCTTCCACTGAATAGGAGCCTCTACTGGCCCTCTCTTTGTCTCATGATTCAGCTCCTGGCCCTGATTCCACACACAACCAGTTGCTTCAGCACCTCAGTCCTTCACTAGGACAATAGCTTTCCAAATGTTTAACCATATTTGGCTCCAAGTCATTTTACCCTCTCAGTGTAGTGACAGTATTGTCATTCTTGTCCTTAAGCCTGGCAAGGATCCATTGTCCCTTGGTAGTTACCAGCCTGTCAGCCTGACCCATGTTCCCTGCAAGTTACTAGAATGGATGGTGGCTCATAGACTTGATTTGGTCCTTGAATCTTGGCCTTTTATCTCATTACCAATGTGGCTTTGTTCGAGGGATGTTCTCAAATTGATCATCTGCTTCAATTGGAAACTGCAGTTCAGCAGGCCTTTTCTTAGGGGAACAATCTTTTCGCAGTTTTATTTGATCATAAAGCATACAACACAGCTTGGTGCCGTCGTATCGTCCTCATGCTACTTGGAAGGGACCTTTAGGACATCCTGCTGATTTATATTTGCCGGTTCCTGTCCCACCAGTCATTCAAAGTGTGGGTTGCAGTGTGTGTACGCCCCAGGAAATCCGGAAAAACCTGGGAATTTTTTCATTCGTGAAAATGGGGGCCATATTTTAAATTCTGAGAATTTGTCAATGTTTTAGTCTTCAGCAGTTTAATTTTTGTGGTTTTGAGCAGTAAGAACTGATACTCTAACAAAGAATATTACTGCAGCAATAAAAAAAAGGAAAGAGAGTAACACTGAAATAAATGCACCATTTACAACAACAAAACACAGTGCACACAAGTGTCTGCTGACAGCAAAATGTGTCAGACTATACAACACTTAGGAACAACAAACTGCTTTCACTGTCTTTTCCTGGTCCTTGTTTAGACAAGTGTTACGTCACAACCGTTTGCATTTATAACAGTTCATGGGAAAATATTATGAATGGTGGTTTGGTTTAGCCTCTGGTTGAAAACATCAGGCACTGAGATAAATTCCAGGCCCAAAATCCCAGCCATTTATGCCACTACTTAAAATCTTACTGGCACATTCGTGTTTGATATATCTTAGAGGATAACTTACACTAAAAAAGACGTAGTACCAAGGTTAGTTTGTCTTACTTATTTTAGCTCTTTCATAGATTACAAATCGTACAAAAACTGTGACAAAAAGTCCGAAGTGAGTTCTTCAGCAATTTCACACTAATGGCTTTCCCTTGGACAAATAGTGCTTGATTGAACATGTATTCTGCTAGGTGACCTATGAAATGTTTGGTGTACAGCAATGAAATTTTTAATCATGCTCGTCAGTAATTTTGAGCTGCTGCAGTTTAAGCTGTACTCTCAGGATCCTGTCTAATCACCCTCAGAAAAAAAAGGGAAATATTTCGATCATCAATGTTATGTGTGAAAGCATATCTTTTCTTATTGGTGTGTGTCATATATGGGAAACATTCCACGTGGGAAAAAATATATCTAAAAACAAAGATGATGTGACTTACCAAACAAAAGTGCTGGCAGGTCAATAGACACACAAACATACACACAAAATTCAAGCTTTAGCAACCAACGGTTGCTTCTTCAGGAAAGACGAAAGGTTGTGGGTTTTAAGGGAGAGGGTAAGGAGTCATTCCAATCCCAGGAGCGGAAAGACTTACCTTAGGGGGAAAAAAAGGACAGGTATACACTCTCGCGCGCGCGCACACACACACATCCATCCACACATAACAGACACAGACATTTGTAAAGGCAAAGAGTTTGGGCAGAGATGTCAGTCGAGGAGGAAGTACAGAGGCAAAGAAGTTGTTGAAAGACAGGTGAGGTATGAGTGGCGGCAACTTGAAATTAGCAGAGGTTGAGGCCTGGCGGATAACGAGAAGAGAGGATATACTGAAGGGCAAGTTCCCATCTCCCGAGTTCTGACAGGTTGGTGTTAGTGGAAGGTATCCAGATAACCCGGATGGTGTAACACTGTGTCAAGATGTGCTGGCCGTGCACCAAGGCATGTTTAGCCACAGGGTGATCCTCATTACCAACAAACACCGTCTGCCTGTGTCCATTGATGCAAATGGACAGTTTGTTGCTGGTGTGAAAGCACCCACGTGATTTACCAACTGACCTGCCTACACTGTGAAGCTTTCTATGTGGGAATGACCAGCAACAAACTGTCCATTCGCATGAAATGGACACAGGCAGACAGTATATATAAAAAAAACATTAACTTTCCTTATTTGCGTGGTCGCACTACTTAAAAGTGATGATACTATTGGCTGACTACATCACACCCATGCTCTGAATATGTGTTGTCATTGACTAGTGAGAACACATAATGTGAAATACAGTTGGCTGACAAGTGTCGCAGTCTAGATTTCAGTGCTTCAGAAGATACTGTGCCATATTTGGTAGAATTTGTGCTTATACTTTAGTAATACATATATATGCAGTGTAAATGTTGCCACAAATCAGAGATCTTAACTAAACATGTTGCTTTTTGATGGGTTTCGTTTCCTAAAAGTGCCGGGAAGTTCTATGCCAGAGCATGGAACATTCATTATGCAAAGGATTGATAAGTTCTTTAGTTCTGTGAGAGACTATATTGCCATTTATCATGGAAAAAAGTAAATTTTCATATGGGAGAAAAAGTAAATTTTTAATCGTTAAATCCATGAATTGTTTCTTTTCTTTGTCTGCCTATACAACCTAGGGTTGGCACTGTTCGCAGCTCTTCGCAGATCCGGGAGAATGGCTTTCCATATGGCTTCTTTTTCTCATTGCTGTTGATGGACTTGCGGCCTTTGCCAGACCATTTGTCACCCCTGCTCTGTTTGTAGATGATATCTATATTTGGATTAGCTCCCACTCAGTGGCCTCTGCAAAATGACAGCTCCAGGGTGCCATCTGGCATGTGTCCACATGTGTCCTCGTACATGGTTTCAATTTTCTCTCCTTAAGTCCAAGATGCTGCAGTTCTGTCACCATACTATGATCCATCCTGATCAGGAGCTCTGCCTCGATGCCCAACACCTGACTGTGGTTCCGCAGTTCTGTTTCTTGGGTTCTCTTTTCTACAACAGGCTTATTTGGTTGCCCTGTATCAGTCGTGAGGTTTGGCTGTTTTCGTAAACTCAGTGTCCTTTGTTTCCTTGCCCACACCTCTTGGGACGCCGGTCGTTAGACCCATCTCTGCCTTTATCAGGCATTAATTCTGTCTTGGCCAGACTATGGCTGAAAAGTTTATGGATCAGCTACCTCTTCCATGCTGCTCGTGTTTGACCTGGTCCACCATCGTGGTATCCATTTAGTCACTCGTGCCTTTCGCACTAGCTCTGGTAATAGCCTTATGGTTGACGCTGGGATCCCTCTCTTTTCAATTAAGTGTTCCCATCACATGGTTTCTTGTGCCATCACTGTCTGCTCTTCGCCTTCTCAGCCCTCCTTTTCTATTCTTTTTGCAGCTTCGTGCTGTCACCGACCCGTGGTTGGGCTCCGCTTCACTTTGCTCGGCTGTGATTTCCATCTTCCCTCCTTGTCGTCTTGCTTATGTTGTCTCCCAACCATTGCCTCCTTAGTCAGTTCGTTGGCCCCAGATTTGGTTGGGTCTCTTCTAGGGTCTAAGGCCTCCATCGCTCCAATAGTGCTCTGTTGTTCATTCGGAATGCACTTACAGGAGTTTCAGGATGCCATTGTTTTTTAGACTGATGGCTCTAATCCACTGACCAAGTGGGAAATTCCTTCATGCCTTCTGTTGGCACAGAATACCATATCTTGCGTGCTATGTGTGGGATGTGGACTGCAGAATTGATGGCCATCTATCAAGTCCTATGCTTAATTAAGGATCCTACTTCGTGGGAGTTATATTATGTACAGACTCACTGAGTGGCGTTCAGGATATGACTTGGTTTCCATGCCACCCCATGTGTCTGCTGTATACGACCTTTTCTCCAGTCTTGGCGATGCAGTCTGTTCGGTTGATCTCCTTTGGGTTCCCAGCCTTGAAAGTGTCCCGGGTGATGAATTTGCTGTCTGTTTGGCGGGGTGTGGGGGGGTTGCCTTCCTCCTTCCCTTTTTGCTCAGTTTGCTCAGTCATGGGCCAACTCTCCTCGGGAGGTTACATCCCCCCCCCCAGTCTAAATACGTGGTGCTCTTCCCTCTGCCACTCCCATCTCGAATCCACTTTGTATCCGCCATACTATATTTCATTACTCTGCAATGAGCTCCCAGCCCTTGTAGTTGCAGAACCCTCCTCTTGCAATGATTCATATATTGCTAGCCTATCCCTGCCTTTTTGCCTTTCGCACAAAATTTGCTCTCTTATCTTCCTTGTCCTAGGTGGTAGCAGATGACCCTTGCTTGATTACGTCTATCCTCAGTTTTCTTCATGAAAGTGGTTTGTCCTCACAGGTTTAAGTCCTTGAATTTCCCTTGGGAATTGGAGTCCCTCAGTTAATGTTAGCCTTGCATCCACAGCGACAGGGTACTCCTTCCCCTTTTTCCACCTCTGTTTTGCATGGGTTTTTTGTGCCATTTGGTTTCCTCTTTTCATGTGTCTTCTTCCCCTGGTGTTGAGCCCATTGTCGTGATCATGGTATGCTATGGGGTTTGGAAAGGGTTGGGGTCAGTGGCAGTGCTTGTGCCTCGACACTCATAGTGATTCTGGAGTGCTTAAGTTCCTTTTACCTTTTTGTTTGCTCATTTTCCCTTCCCCTTTACTGGACCGTGTTGTTTGTGTTTAGAGCCTGGGACTGATGACCTCCCTGGTTGGTCCCCTCCTCCCCAGCAACCATCCATCATCTTGATGGCAATCATTACTGCTGCAGATGTAATTAAGAACTTTGTTAAAGTATATCTAGCTGATCTTGTAACAGCTTGTTGTTAGCTCCCTAAACATGCATGACACATGCAATGTCCTGAGTTGGGGCGTACAGCTCTTTTGTGGGTAAGTGTGTGGTGCATGTGGTCCACAAGCTATTGCAGCCGTTCTTCTCTTACTAGGCTGCTTTACCTTCCTCTTCTGTCTTCCTCCCTGTCCTTATTCCTTTCCCTTTGCACCTTCCTTTCTCTCTCTTGGTATTCTTATTTATGTCAGACCAGCTATCCTCTGATTTTGTTTCATCTTGCAGTTTTTGTTTGTTTGCTTCTCCTCCTCCTTCTCAGATTTTTGTTTTTGGAGTTTGACCTCCAGCTCTAAATTTGAAGTCTGTAGTGTGGGCCAGATCAGAAGAGCTCCCTCCTGAGTGTCATTGGCATGGGTTCCTCTCCTCCTCCTCCTCCTCCTCCTCCTCCTCCTCCTCTTTCTCTCCCTTTCCCTTTCTCCTCCATCCCTGCCCTAGCCCTTCCACCTCTTTGCTAGGTCACCACCTTGGTAGCCAGTCCTTGTGTTGGGGCTGTTGTGTATCCATTTGGCCTATCCCCCCTGACATCACAGGGATCATACTGCTGGTACCTGTGCTGTGAATGCCTTGTGAAAGCCTAGGAGTGGTTGTCTAACTTTTTGGGGTTGTTGAACTCCTGGCAATGACCATGATGCCAGGCCAGGCCAGGCTGTGTGGTACCAGGGTGGACGATTGGCACATGAAACATGTTGAACTGTCTGGCTGCTCTTCTGCCGCCACGTCTCTTCCTAGGAATAGTTTGTCTCAGTTGCTGTTTCTACCTTCCAGGCCTTCTTCCCTTTGGCTACCCCCAGGGAGGAGAGCCAGGCCTGCTGGCTTGGGAAAAACCCTTTCTGCAGTTCCTGGTCTGTACCAAGACTGACAGGCAGATTTCAGCCACCACCAAATCCCTTTCCCTTGTGGCACACATAAAGGACTAGTTCGATGAAGTTGAGTCCTTAAGCAAGGTGAGATCTGGCTCCCTCCTTATCTGCCGACCAGTCGGTCTCCCTTCATGCCTGCAACTGCTTAAGATACATCCCAGTATCACTCCTCACAAGTCTCTCAATATGACACAGGGTGTAATTTTCTATAGGGACCTTCTCCTCCAGTCCAGTGATGAGATTAGCGCTAATTTGGAACAAAGTGCCATTCATTTCATCTAGCATGTCCAGAAAGGCCCTAAGAACAATTGTGTAGACAGTGGTGCTTTCATCCTGATACTCTGCCCAAGAAGGTCACGGTGACAGTATACAGATGCATCAAACCATTTATTCCACCACCCACATGTTGCTTTTTTTGCCTCAAGTTCAGCCGCATGTCCTCTTGATGCGATGCTACTCTCATCTGTGGTGACTGTGGCCACCCTCTTCATGTGGGTAGCCCTTTCACCCCACTGCTTAACTGTGTAAACTGCTCTAGTCTACATTTTCCCCACTCACCAGTGTGTCCTGTGTATACAAAGGAAAAAAGAATCCAGGAAACAAATATCCTTGACCATCTCAGCTACTTTAAGGCCCAGAAGTAGTTTAGACAGATATGAATTTCTCGTTTACCTTCACCTTAGTTATGTCATCCTCTGCTCCCTCCTCCTCCTCACTCCCATCCAGCTTCTCCCCCCCCCCCCCCCCCATGACTCCATCCCTTCCCCTAATGGAACCACTCCTCCTCCACAAAAGACGAAGAAAAAGAAATCCTCTTCTCTGGCTCCTGCTAGGAGCAGTACTGCCTCTCCGGACACCCCTCCCCCAACATTCTCAGGATAGGAAGCCTGCAACCTCACAGTCAGAGTTAGGGACCCACACTCCCAAGGCCGCTCGCTTTCTGTCCAGTCTGGACATCGCTGCCATCTGTTGCCTTACTGGTAACACCACCTCCCTCCATCCGAGGGAGAAGCAGCAACACTAGTCCATGGGCAAGGCTTCACTGACATCACAGGGGGCTTCTCCCTCTCCTCCTCACTCCGAAGCAGATCCAGTTTTTATGGATGTCGCCCCATCCTAGTCGTTGGTAACCACTGACCTAGTGACATGACCTGCCCTTGGCTTCTTTACTTCTAATCTGGACTCTCGCTACACAATAATCCACCAGAAATGCAGCGGGTATTACAGTCACCTAATAGAAATACATCAACTTGTTTCCTTTTATCCTGTGTTCTGTCTTGCTCTTCAAAATATGCATTTCCATGATGACCACTCCCCAACATTTTGTGATTGTCAGGCATTCTGTTGCAACCATGCCAGCCCCGAGGTAGCATCAGGAGAGGTCTGCACTATGGTTTGCACTGGTGTCATCAGTGAGTGGACCCCCTTTGTATCAACCTGGAAGCAATAGCAGTAAAAGTGTGAACAACCCAGGCAATCACCATTTGCAATGTCTACCTCCATCCAGGTAGGCTACTTCTTTGTATTGAACTGCCTGCCTTAATACAGCAACTCTTGCCCTCCTATCTCCCCCTCAGCGACTCCAGTGCATGCCACCCCTGTGGGAGTGCCACTTTAACGAGTAGGGGTCTTCTAATTGACCAACTTACTACAGACTTTGATTTACCTCTTAGTGGTGGTTCTACCCACTTCAGTCCCGTTCAAGGCACTTTTTCTGCTGTCAGACTCAAGATCTTCTCCCAAGTTCTAGAGCTTCACTACATCTGCATCCACATCTACATCCATACTCCGCAAGCCACCTGACGGTGTGTGGCGGAGGGTACCCTGAGTACCTCTATCGGTTCTCCCTTCTATTCCAGTCTCGTATTGTACGTGGAAAGAAGGATTGTCGGTATGCTTCTGTGTGGGCTCTAATCTCTCTGATTTTATCCTCATGGTCTCTTCGCGAGATATACGTAGGAGGGAGCAATATACTGCTTGACTCTTCGGTGACGGTATGTTCTCGAAACTTTAACAAAAGCCCGTACCGAGCTACTGAGCGTCTCCCCTGCAGAGTCTTCCACTGGAGTTTATCTATCATCTCCGTAACACTTTCGCAATTACTAAATGATCCTGTAACGAAGCGCGCTGCTCTCCGTTGGATCTTCTCTATCTCTTCTATCAACCCTACCTGGTGCGGATCCCACACTGCTGAGCAGTATTCAAGCATTGGGCGAACAAGCGTACTGTAACCTACTTCCTTTGTTGTCGGATTGCATTTCCTTAGGATTCTTCCAATGAATCTCCGTCGGTAAAGCAGATGCCAGACTATCAACTTTATATGATCATTCCATTTTAAATCACTCCTAATGAGTCACCCCATGATGACCTTTATCGTAGTGACCACTTCCCAGTGATTTTATCGCTGTCCTGTCGCCACCAGGCAGACAGGCTCCCATGTTGGGCATTATAACCTCTCTGATTTCATTGATGTGGTCATGAAAGACTATAATATAAACTATAATTCATGCCACTAGCACTACTATCCCCCTACCTGCAGATTCCTCTCGTTCAGTGGTGCCATGGTGGACCAAGGCCATACACCAATGGGTAATACAGTGATTTAAATGACACCCTTCACATATCAACCCTCTTACTTTCAACATCTCTGTACTAAGGCTCACTACCTTATGAAGCAAAGTAAAAAGGAATGCTGGGAGCACTGTATTTCCTTGCTGGGGATGTATGCCTCTTCATCTCAGATTTGGTCCAAGCTTCATAGCCTTTGGGCCGCCAGTGACGGTAAACTGTACTGTGTCTCATCCGACAGGGTGCTGTGTGTACTTATCCATTGGTCCTTGCAGAACACCTTATGACACATTTTGCAACAGCATCAGTGTCATCTTCCTATCCTGCTACCTTTCTCCGGCAGAAATGACAAGTTGGAGAAAGCTCTGCTTCAGCCACCACCAAGCTGAAGCGTCGGCAACTTGCGCGTCGATGGGGATGAAATGATGATGATTAGGACAACACAACACACAGTCCCTGAGTGAAGAAAGTCTCCAAGCCAGCCGGGAATCGAACCCGGGCCCTTACGAGTGACAATCTGTCGCGCTGACCAGTCAGCTACTGGGGGCGGACTTTATTCTGGTGACCAACACCTAGACGTTGTAGCACAGCTTTCTTTTTGATAAAAATCTGACGTGCCTGCTCCATATTCACTGTCTGAAGACCATGTGCTTACCACATCTTGTTTTGTCCAGACTAAATTATGGTTATCAGGGTTATGGCTCAGGGCTCCTTCCACTCTGAAACTACTTGACCCTGATTGTCATTATGGATTGTCTCTGGCTATCAGTGTCCATAAAGCCTCCTTGCAGAAGTGGGTATTCCCCCTCTCCAAATATGCTGGAGCCAACTCCTAGTTTCTCATACAGTTGCCATTTGATGATTCCCAGACCATCCTGTGTACTCCATTCTCTTTGAAAATGAGGGATGTCTCACTCCTGATACCTGCCCTCTGTTTGGATTGCCAGTTCGAATGATTCTCACTCCCCCCCCCCCCACCGCCCCCCCCCCCCCCACCCTCCTGTCAGGATCTCCATCTCACTGGAATGTGCCCTCTGTATTTCCTCCTCCTCCCCCCCCCCCCCCCCCATTTCCTTTTGTGATTCCAGGTGCATATATCACACCAAATCCATCTCTGCCCAATAATGGAGTGACATCTGGTGTGCTAATGCCCTTAGTAGTAATCTCTGCACAATCAAGGAAACTACTGTAGTTTAGCACTGTTCCTTCCACTTCTCCCGGAGGGAGTCCACTGTCTTATGCTGTCTATGCAATGGTGATACTAGGCTCACCCATTGTTTTTCCTTGGGTACCACCACAATATGGCTGTGGAGCCAGACTGATGACATGCCACATATTGGTGGACTGTCCCCTTCTTTTGGCTCTTTGTGCTAAATATAGCCTTCCCAGTTCCTTTTCTTTAATGTTAGCAGGTGATCTGTGGATGGTTGAATAGTCTTCAGTTTCCTACGTGAAAGTAGTTATTTTCGGTCATGAGGTTTTGCTTTACTCCTGGAGGTGGGGCAGGGTGGTTGTAGTTGGAGCCTCTCTTCATGTTTTCTGGGTCTGGGACCCATGATCACTCCTCCTTCAAAGAGAGCTCTTTTATCCCTCAGTTTTTAGAGCTGCCCTATCCTTTTATTTGTTCTACTGTGTGTGTGTGTTTAGCTTCATCACTTTATAGTTTGACCGCCCACTTTTTGCGGACAGCTCTATCTTATGCATTTAACTTTTGAACCTTGGGACTGATGACCTCGTTGCTTAGTCCTGTAACCCCTCTCAATCAGTCAGTGTCCTGAGTTGAAAGGTTGCGAGACTTGACAAGGCAATAAATGTTTCCTGCTGCCTGCATGTCAAGCATATCGTGCAGATTCTGGTAGCATCAATCTTTTCCAGCAACCAATGCTCTGTTTTGCTGATAATTTCAGGATTAGATATCACTAGAGGACACTATCAAAATTTGTTACGCAACGTCTTAAAGAATAACTTTTGTTCCTCAATCACTTGGTGGACTGCATAACCGAATCAGCAGGTATATCAGCTGGTTCTCGGGAGTTGTTGTTACTGTCTGATGCACTTATTTTACAGAATCTTTCCACTTCACTTTTTCTTATTAATCAGACTTACCTGAAAAGTTGGTTAAAGCCTTTCTAAAATTATTCTGTGTTGACGACGACGACGACGACGACGACGACGACCTCTCTCTCTCTCTCTCTCTCTCTCTCTCTCTCTCTCTCTCTCTCTCTCTCTCTCTCTCTCTCTCTCTCTCTCTCTCTCTCTCTCTTTTGCTGCTGCTGCCCCCCCCCCCCCCTCACCACCACCACCACCACCACCACCACCACCACACACACCATATATATTCTCTCTACCTTTAGTCTGATTATAAGTTAAAAACTGTTTCTATCAATACCTCTCACGTAAATCTTTATCTGTAGAAGATAGTGTGACAAAGGCACATTTACTATTTATCCTCTTGAAGTATTTATTGTCTATGGAGAAGTTTAATAATCTTTGTCAGGGTAATTGTCAGAAATATATTGCACCAGAAACCTTGTGCAGGTTGACACCAGAGTTATGGTAGTTTTGTGGAGATAGACAAATAGCTTAGATGATTTTTACCACATGAAAGGAATTAGGAAATTTGGTATACCTCTAGTATGGATGAACAGTGTCCAAATGAATATAATGCAATACTTTGAGATGAAAAAAATTACATTGCATCTGTTCATCACCCCTGTGATGCAGTGTTAGTACTAATCTCTATTTGGATTTGTCATAATAAACTACTGAAGAATCTGAATTCACAGATCAGTAGAATATTGCTGTATTTTACGTGGAAAGTGGTTATAGTGTAGTCTGGTATGTGGCATCTTGTCTTCCTCCTTCCACCACCGTCTCCCTGCTCCTCACTTTTTCTTGCCTACATGCTCCTCTACCAAAATGTCTGTCTCGAAGTATAAATTTTGGATGTGTATTTGACATTTTTAATAATTGTATGTTTTTGCTGCTTTCAACAGAAGGAAGGGGTGAACCCCGAAGTATTGATAGAACAGGTAAAATATAGTTTACATTCTCAACCACTTCTGTTCCTCAGAGAATGAAACTGTTGTGAAAACTACATACCTGTAGTACCATTTGTCTTCACAGTAAGGATAATAAAAATATAGACAGCTTGTCTGTAGCATGATAAGCTAGAATAGTGTAGTCTTTCACTGTAGACATTGGAGAATGGTAAATTAAAAAATTGTTTCACACAAGTAGCATGCACCAGATTATACTGCATATTGCATGCTTTCCTTCCTGCAAGCTGAGCCAGGGAGACATAGTAATTGTGTGTGTGTGTGTGTGTGTGTGTGTTTGTGTTTGTGGGTGTTCCTTCCCCCCACATTTTGCGTGCATTTTCTCAATGATAAACATAGTGCAAGTTGAAAAGATGCAGTTATCAAGTGACAGAACTTAGTAATATAGTTTGAAGAAATAACTTTTCCAGTTCATATGTACATATGCTCCATTAGATTACAAGGTAAAAAGTTACTTTCAGTAGTGGAACATCACTGTTAAGTGGCTAAAATTGTTGCTTTCATTATTCCGCTATATTTCATTTAAAATAACTGTGTGATAGACACTTGTAGAAATCAAGTGGTAGACACTATCCACCAGCCAATTATAGTTCTCTGTTGAGTGCCACCTATTTGCTGTGTTGCCTGTTCTGTAAGTACATGCAAAGCATTGTCAAAAATGGCTGGTTGCATATCAGCTACATTGCACTTGCACAACCCCCTGCCTTTTACCTCTACCACCATTCCAATCTGTCGATCATAAATTTATGTTAGTTACAGGTATACTACTCAATGAGACAACTAAATATGCCAACTAGTTGCATGGTACCAGATGACTCAAGTGTTCTTTATCTCACATGTGGCAGAATACATGATGTCATCTCAACTTCAAATACATTGTAAACAGACAAGACTTATCACATTATCCTCTTTTCTCCTTAGCCCTTTTCACAATAGCAGGGTAGTGCTCGTGTTAACATTAATGTATAACAAAGAAGTTGAAGGTCTGTTCTTCCATTACTAGAAAGTGCAGTTCTAAAATAAAATTACCCAGTTCTGGTTTTTTAATGTTGTAGTAATGTTTCAGCTCCAACTAAAACTAGGAGTTTTACAGTGGCTATCCTGTTTCCCATGCTAGTTATCGTACCCTGTGGTAAAACTCTACATCTGTGTTCACCAAAGTTTGTGGGGGGACTTGATGAAGTTCTGTCCTCCACATAAAGTATTCAAATGAGACATTTGGTGAGCTTAGTGGCCTCTGATTAATAATGCCTGTTACACAAGCAGAAGCGTGAAAGGAATAAATACAGCAATGTTTACACTTTCCACCAACACATTAAGTATAAATCTGTTTTGAGATGAAATGTATCCATTTCTGTTCTATTGGTTTGTAAGCTCAAACAGTATTTTTTTAATTGTCCACAACACAGTCACAAATCATGCACTAGTTTTGTAATTTTGAAATTTGTGATGAATTGCCTCAACTGTGTTGTTGCTAACCTGGAGAGTGTACCTTGTCAAGCACTTATTGAACGACACATTACTCTTAGCTGCCTTGTACACAACTGCTCTCTCTTGGTTGTCTGTCAGCTTCAAGAAATGTTGTTTATAAATCATTTACTCCAATCATTGTAACGGTGGCACATCAAACAGGATGCAGTCAGCAACTCTGGACACAAAACTCAGTCATAGTGTTGTGATGACAAGATTATAATAATATCCAACATTATCAAAGTATATGATGAAGCATCCACAGCTTGTTCAGTACAAAACAGTTGACAATGCATGCCATGTGAATGATGTATCAGTACTGACATCTTTGAGACTTGTTGATTTATGCACTATGCTTAATTAAGTTAGTACTTCTATGCAAATTTTTATTAGTTAGTTAGTTATGTGTTTCATTTATCAGTAGCACGGAAAAACCATTATGATGTGCAACATGTCAAATGCACAAGAAATGTGCACAGGAAACAAGGTTTTTTTAATTTTTTTTTTCATCACAGCCTTGTACCTAAATATTTTTATTATCTATCCCATTCCCTTAAATGGCACAAAACGCATATATTAATCTCCAGATTTATTTACTCATATTCAAGTATTCATCTATGGTATAGGAGGAGTTGTCAAGGAGGTATGATTTAAATTTGTTTTGGAAACTATTACTACTGTCAGACATTTTATTTCATCTGCTAATTTATCAAAAAGTTTTATAGCATCATATTTTACCCCTTTCTGTGCCCAAGATAGATTAAGTAAAGGGTAGTGTAGGTCTTTCTTTTTTCTGGTTTTGTAATTGTGAATGTTGCTGTTGATTTCAAACTGGTCCATGTTATTGAGAAAAAATTTCATTACTGAGTAAATGTACTGTGAAGCAATTGTAATAATTCCTAACCTTTTAAACAGATGCCTACAAGATGTGCGACTATGAACCCCACACATTATTCTAACTAGGTCTACTTTCTTTTGAGCAGTGAATACCTTTTCCCTAAGTGTTGAGTTGCCCCAGAATATTATTTCATATGACATCAGAGAGTGGAAGTATGCAAAGTATGTTAGCTTACTAATTTCTACATCCTCAGAATGGGCAATTATTCTGACTGGAAAAGTTGCTAAACCTAGTCACTTTAGGAGATGCAAAATATGACTTTTCCAATTAAGATTCTCATATGTACTCTGGCTACTGACTTCTTTTGATGTGTTATGTTTATTGAAGGAATTATACTTTTTGCAGCAGAAAATTGGATGTACTGTGTGTTTTCAAAGTTCAGAGCAAGCCCATTCGCAGAAAACCAATTAATGACTTTTCCAAAGTCTTTATTTGTATCATTTTCTATTGGACTTTCTTTTAGTGGATTAATAATTATGCTTGTATCATCAGCAAACAGTGTCAGTTCAGCATATTGTTTCACATAAGAAGGGAGGTCATTCACATATCAAGAACAGGAGGGGACCCATGATTGAACCTTGTGGAACACCTAATGTAATTTCACCCCAGTTAGACAAAGTAGCAAACTCCTTTGAATCACTAGAGAGACTTTTTGCTTTCTGTTCTGTAGATATGACTTAAACAACTCATATGCTGTTCCATTTATACCATAGAATTGTAATTTCTGTAACATAATGTCATGGTTCGCACAATCAAATGCTTTGGATAAGTCACAGAATATTCCTACTGGTGACATTTTACTATTTAAAGACTCTATTATGTGGACAGTGAAATTGTATATTGCTTTTTCAGTGGGACATCATTTCTGAAATCCCAACTGTGATTTACTAAGTATCCCATTACTGTTGAGATGGCTAACCGCTCTTTAATACATTACTTTATCAAAAATTTTTGAAAATGCTGTAAACAAGGATACTGGCCGGTAAATGACATCTGTGGTTTCCCCCTTTTTGTAGAGAGGCCTGAAAATGGCATATTTTAACCTGTCTGGAAAAATATTCTGAGTCAGTGATGCATTACATATGTGACTCAAAACATCAGCTGTAATTGCTCCACATTGTTTTAATAACTTGTTAAACATGTCATCTACTCCAGCAGAACATTTGTTTTTCAAAGATTTAATCATTTTCCTTATTTCACAAGAGGTTGTTAGATGAAACTTAATCTGACTAAAATTTTTAAAAACTGACTTTTCGATGTACTGCCTGGCTGTTTCTTTTGAACTGTTCTCACCAATTTTTTCTCCTACACTTACGAAGTGATTGTTAAATAAATTGGCTAGCTGTGTACTGTTGGTTAAAATGGTTTCATTCTCTTTAACAGTAATACTACCTACTCCAGTGGTTACTTTTCCTGTCTCCCTTCTAACAACATTCCGTATTGATTTGATTTTATTGCTGGAGTTGTTAATTTCTTGTCTAACATACATATTTCTTGATTTCCTTACAATAATTTTTATAGTGGCAAACTACTTCTGGATCTTTACTACTTCTTGCTGTTTCATACAGTTTTCTTTTTCTTTCTGAAGAGACTTAAATACCTGTAATAATCCAAGGTTTCTTTGAAAATCATAGTATGAAGGCTTTCACGACCGGATGACATATCTTCTGGTAAACCTTCCGGGATGTAAGGTCGTGGTCCATGAAAAGCTTGTGGTGTTAGATTTAGTCATTTTCTTTGGAAAATAAGTTTTCAAAAATGATGTAAATTTATCAAGAAATATGCTGCATTTATCATTAGCATTTGGCTCGTTATACACATCTTCCAAGTTTACATTTCCTAAACTTTCTCTGAGGTAATCTGTAGATACCGGGTTGAGTGCCCTCACACTTTTACTTAATGGTTTCTGAAGTGTATGCCCTGTTAGGTTTTGTAAGTTAATCAGTTGTGCATCATGGTCAGATAATCCATTTACCACAGGGAAAGCATGTGTTTGTTCTACATCCTCTTGCTGTACAAATACATTATTTATTATAGTACTACTGTCCTGAGCTATACGTGTAGGGAAATTGGTCACTGATTCTGAGTTATATGTTGTTAACAACACTTCTTGTTCACTTTTCCTAACAGAATTGCTTAGAAAGTTAACACTGAAATCACCACAGATTAATAACTTTTTGTTTTTGTCTGACAGACAGCATAATAGGGAGTCAAACTTTTTTATGAATAGCTCCCAATCTCCTAGTGGAGACCTGTACACTGTTGCTAATATCAGCACAACATTATCTAGCTGAAGTTCATATGCAAAAACCTCAAAGTGCTGATCCACACAAAATTTGCTTCCTTCAACAGTTCTGTATTTATACCCTTGTTTTATGAAAATAGCAACTCCTCCTTTATCCATACCAGATCTAAAATTGTAAGATGCTAAATTGTACCCATTTATACTGACATTTTCCATCCCCACAGTTACATGGTGCTCAGGCAAAGTATATCAATCTCACTCTTATTTTTGATATCATCTAAACACATTATCAGCTCATCTACTTTATTTTTTATTCCCCTGATATTTTGGTGGAGTAAGTTGATACCACCCATAGCTTTATCCCTATTTGTTGTGCATGATGTTTCTTTTCTTGTATTTTCCTTGGTTGTTGTCTGTCTGGAATTTGGATTTAACCTAAAAAAAAACTGTCTGCCTGGTCCCAATAACCACAGGGATCACCCCTTGTGTGACTGTGGCCCCCCTTACAGTATCTGCTAATAGAGAAGCTAACTTACCTTTCCCCTACCTCTTAAGGGGCAGGCCATGTGTAGTGTCACCCGACCTACCAATAGCATCAGCTGGAGCGACACTCACTTGAGACTTTGCCAGTGTCTGGAGCATCCCGTTCAGCTCAGTGTTAATATGCCTTACAGCAGTGTTTACCCAGGTCTGATCATGGCGCTGAAAGACCTCCACAAACCCAACATTTGTGTGCCCAGTTTCTGCTTCTATTTTATCCAGGTCACTCCTAATACTATATCTTGGATTCATAGCCAGGCCCGGCCATCCTCATTTAGGTTTTCCATTATTTCCCTAAATTGCTCGGGGCAAATGCTGGGATGGTTCCTTTGAAAGGGCACGGCAGACTTCCTTCTCCATCCTTCCCAAATCCGATTAGTCTGATGCCCTTGCTGTCTGGTCTCCTTCCCTAAAACAACCCAACCCCCATAGCCAGGCTGATCTTCCTTCTCAAAGTCCTTGCACAACTGACCTAAGTTATTTATGGAGTAATCTGAGAAATTTTAATGTGGACATTGCTTGGTATAAACACAAGGACTTTGCAGTCTCAAGACTGTCACACTGTTGTACTTTTATGGATGCTCTTGCACCAGCATTCAATAAATGTGAATTTCCTTTACTTTAAACACTTATGATTACTTTCGCTGAAACATATTTCTCCAGTTTCTCATAGTATTTTTTGTGACATCCTGATTTAATTTATGCTGATTAAGTCCTATAAAGAAGGTATATTCACTGTTTATCATTTTTAACTATTGTTAATAACATAACGTACAGAAATTATTTGTGGCTTTGATGTTCCACTAAATATTTTGTTACAGTTTATTTTCCTTCTTTTTAGGCGGAGAAAGATTTAAGAGTAGCTCAGTCAGAATTTGATCGGCAGGCGGAGATAACGAAGTTGCTACTGGAAGGCATTAGCAGCTCCCACGCTAGCCACTTACGCTGCTTGCACGAATTTGTTGAGGCACAAGTCAGATACTATGACCAATGCCATCATATTATGCAGGAACTCCAACGTGATCTGTCAAGGTAAAGAATAATTTTTATATTTGCTTGAGAGAATATGTAATGTCATTTGTGTAACAGGCCTTTTAATAGAAGTGTACTCAAAATACACAGCCAGGAGACACATTTGATAACATAATCTGCTTACGACGGGGTCTGCAGCTTCAGTGAATTTTTAAAGATTTTATGATGGCTTCAGCTCAAATTTTCATTATTTAATGTATAATTGTACAATTTTGGCCTTGTGCCGTTGTCAGGTATATAAAACAAAAGCATTATACATTGGATGCATTAGTATCGCTTAAGGCTTTAACATAAGAACAAGTCCTATCTCAAGATACACAAGAAGGAATACAACTTAATTTATAGAGTGTATGCACATGTAGATAATAATTATTTTATAGAAATTCATTAACAAAGTCATGTGGGTCTTTGTTCTTAGGTATATTCAGTTATCATTCATCACTGGTGTTTGCATTACAGTCACACTTATTAATGAGTATATGCGTTCCACAGTTCTATAAAGCTTTGTCATAGAACTGATGAAAAGTTGTCTAGGAAATTTCCATTTCACAGGTCTGTCTGTTCATAGATGTATGTAAATTTCAGTTTCTTCCATTACACCCCTAACTTTACCGTTGTGTAGCTTATGTCGTGATTAGTAACATTAGTCATTGCATGGTTGGTGTCATTTGCATGTACAACAAAGGTGGATGGGCTATTGTCGCCTATTGTATTGTGTTCTCTGCCATGTGTTAACTTTACTTTCAATTAGTCCAATGTAAAATTTTGAGCATTCTTCAGTCAATTTTGTATTCTTCTGGTGATAAAATAGGCTCTGATTTCTGTGGCATCCCTCAGTAATTGTTGTTCCTGTAGATCATTTTTAATTTTGTGTTCTTGAAGCAGAGTAATTTTGTTGAAAACAGTGCCTAAATATGGCCATACATAAACTCTGTTTTTCTGATGTTCACTTGTGTCTGATTAAACTTGTTTCATCTAAAACATTGAGGAATCTTTAATTGGTTTTCTTTTTGAATAATGGGATAACTATTATTTATAGCCAGCTTTCAAACAATATCTTGTTCTGTCTAATTTTTTTCTTCTTTAGTGGTAAGTTGACCAGTATATGTATCATATGAGTGAAATATGCAAGTTTGTGGGCTCACTGGCAGCATGGTTTGCTGTGGATGAACACATCTATTATTGGTGTGTTCAGATCTCGTGTTTGAAATTTTTTTTAATTTGAAAAGTTGATGCTTTTATTTCTCACTTTTCCACTGTTCAAATCTTCTTCTTGTCTCGAAGAATTTGCAGCTACTTTTCATGCTATGTTTATTTTCATTCAGTGTATTTAGATCTCTTTTTGCATGAGTATTTTAAAAAATTTTATGTCCTAACTGAATGTTTCAAACTAGATCACTGAACATTTATCAGTTGACAATAAAATATGATTGTTTGTAATGCTGATGGGACATTAGCAAGTTATAAATGAGAAGGAAGAACTTTTTTCAACAATTTCACCTGCAGAGCTGAAAATTCTTTTTACTACAGATATGTTGATGACATTATAACCCTATTTGATGATACAACAGAAAAGAGGGACGTCGCGCATTTGCAATTCATTACCTTACATCATCACTCCCACAGAAATGAATGTACTAAATAAAGGTCTCAGATTTAACATACATCCCCATGTAACAAATAGTATGATGAAAATAGTCTTTGCAAAAACTACAGTGGTGCTCAAAATGGTGAAAACCATGGTGATGTCATACATCACGTTAATTACAAACTTGAACATAATTCAATCAATGTAAAACCAGATAAAACAAATATATTGGTGATTTTATCACAAATATTATGGTAGTAAAGGCTGAAATTTTTCAGGTAGACTGCTATTAAAAGTATTGACCAGGACACAACCACCAAATTTAATGTGCAGTTAAAGAAGCGCTAGAAGAATGTCACTTATCACAGAAAAGACGTAAGAGATTCCATAATAATGAATCCAACACCACCCTGATTGTATGCCCAGCCAAAGATAAATAAACTATACATTTTAATTGTTACTATGATTAATAGTCCAGCACATGCAGTTAGTAAAAAAACTCAATAAGGATTATTACACATCTAAGAGAGAATACATTGCAAAAAGTTCTTAAGCTATTGTCAATAAATTTAAACATATGGAAATATCAGTAAATGGAACATTCTTATCACTTGATATCTCTAACGTATATACAAACATTCCAGTAACAGGGACCATACAAATTGTTAAGAACAACCTTCTTAGATGTAAGAAAATCACTCTGAAGCCAAAGTTAGATATAAATCCCACAATTAATCACTGCTTAAAATTCTCAGTCCAGAACAGAATTTATCTCAAAGAAGATGGGAATTGTGTTCATGCCTACCACATACATGTATATTAGCTGATATTCTCATTAACACACTCGAGGAGCCAAAAAAATTCTTGATTACTATGGGTATTTAGACTACATATTAATCATATTCAATGGCAAAAGAGAAAAGAGGAGTGACTTGCCTTCACAATTCAACAGCTTACATCATAAAATTAAATTCAACATGGAAAAAGAGAGAAATAGGAGCATCAACTTTTCAGATTTAAAAATTTCAAGTGAGAAATCTGAACACAGTTGATATTTTTCATAAACCAACAATAAAAGACATAATTATCCACAACCAATCATGCCACCTTGCAGCACACAAACTTGAATATTTTCGTTCTGACAAGCAGAAGAAGAAAATTGAAAGAACCAGATATTCCTAGATTAGAATAGTACTTGTTCCATAGATCATGAATACTACACTTCGTAATGATGTGGAACGTGTCAGGTAATTAAAAGGAGTCTATACAAAATATTACATGACACACAATAATAATTTTTTTTTTTTTTTTTTTTTTTTTTTTTTTGGGGGGGGGGGGGGGGAAATTACCCACTTACTATATCCAAAAATTCATCTGATGAGTAGGAGAAGTTGCCATTCAGAAATTCTTTTAATTTCCTTTTAAATGCTATATGGCTATATGTCAGACATTTGATGCTATTAGGTAAATCACCAAAGACTTTTCTGGCAGCATAATTTACCCTCTTCTGAGCCAGAGTTAGATTTAGCCTTGAGTAGTGGTGATCATCCTTTCTCCTGGTGTTGTAGCCATGTACACTGTTATTACATTTGAGTTCGTTGAGATTGTTAATAACAAATTTCAAAAGTATATATTCCAAGCGGGAAAGGGCCGGTAGACAGGCACAATAAAATAACACACACACACACAAAATTTCTAGCTTTAGCAACCGACGGTTGCTTCTTCAGGAAAGAGGGAAGGAGAGGGAAAGACAAAAGGAAGTGGGTTTTAAGGGAGAGGGTAAGGAGTCATTCCAATCCCGGGAGCGGAAAGACTTACTGTAGGGGGAAAAAAAGGATGAAGCTGGCTAAGGTGACGAGGAAAGAGGTTTTAGGTAGGGTGGCAGGTGATCGGTGTGAAAGGAAGTGCTCCATTGCAGCGAGGCCCTGGACGTGCGGGATATTTGTGTATAGGGAAGTGGCATCAATGGTTACAAGGATGGTTTCTGGGGGTAACAGACTGAGTAAGGATTCCAGCCATTCGAGAAAGTGGTTGGTGTCTTTGAAGGAGGATGGGAGACTGCATGTAATGGGTTGAAGGTGTTGATCTGCGTAGGCAGAGATACGGGTCGGGATGTTTGGGTTTGTGAATTTTAAGAAGTAGGTAGAAGGTAGGAGTGCGAGGTGTCGGTGGGGTCAGGAGTTCGACAGAGTCAGGTGAAAGGTTTTGTAGGGGGCCTAAGGTTCTGAGGATTCCTTGAAGCTCCATCTGGACATCAGGAATGGGATTACTTTGGCAAACTTTGTATGTAGAATTGTCTGAAAGCTGACGCAGTCCCTCAGCCACATACTCCCGACGTTCAAGTACCACGGTCGTGGAACCCTTGTCAGCCGGAAGAATGATGATGGATCGGTCAGCTTTCAGATCACGGATAGCCTGGGCTTCGGCTATGGTGGTGTTGGGAGTAGGATTAAGGTTTTTCAAGAAAGATTGAGAGGCAAGGCTGGAAGTGAGAAATTTCTGGAAGGTTTGGAGAGGGTGATTTTGAGGAAGAGGAGGTGGGTCCCGCTGTGATGGAGGACGGAACTGTTCCAGGCAGGGTTCAATTTGGATAGTGTCTTGGGGAGTTGGATCATTAGGAGTGGGATCAGGATTATTTTTCTTCATGGCAAAGTGATATTTCCAGCAGAGACTATGAGTGTAGGACAGTAAATCTTTGACAAGGGCAGTTTGGTTGAACCTGGGAGTGGGGCTGAAGGTGAGGCCTTTGGATAGGACAAAGGTTTCAGATTGGGAGAGAGGTTTGGAGGAAAGGTTAACTACTGAATTGGGGTGTTGTGGTTCCAGATTGTGTTGACCAGAATTTTGAGGTGTTGGGGGAGTGGAGCTGGAAGTGGGAGATTGAGTAGATGGGAGAGACTGGGTCTGTGTGCAATGATAGGAGTTTGATGTTTGTTGGAAAGGTTGTGGAGGGTGAGTGACTTGCCTTTCCCGAGGTGGGAAACCAGGAGATAGGATAGTTTTTTGAGGTGGAGGGTGGCATGCTGTTCTAATTTGCAGTTGGCCTGTAGGAGGATGCTATGAACAGCCAGTGTGGATGTGGGAGAGGAAAGATAGAGGACTTCGATTTGGGATAGGAGTTGATGGGTGTGTTCATTGGCCGAGTCGATGTATAGGTGAAGGATTAGGCTGGTGAGGGCTATGGATTGTGCAGTTTGGAACTGTATAAGGACTGATGGAAAGAAGGATTGCAACCAGAGATGGGAACTCCAAGTGTGAGGCCTTTGGGGGTAATGCCAAATGTCAGACAAGCCTGAGTAAATAAAATATGCGAGCGTAATCTGGCTAGGGTGAAGGCATGTTTGCGGAGGGAATGTAAATAAAACTTAATGGGGCCGTTGTAGGGATGTTGTGAGGTTGACATGGTATTAGAAGGTGGAAAGGGTAATATGAGGTTAAAGTGAAAATAAATAGAAATATATATAGGGAGAGAGAAAGTTGTGAAAAACAGTCGAAAAAGTGGTGGTTTGAGATGAGCTATGTTGATCCTGTGCTGAACTTAGGTTGGTGAACAACAACGGGTGCAAAGGTTAGGTAGTTGTGTTGTCTCCAAAACACGTTAAAGGGTGGGGAAATTCAGGAAAATTTCGAAAAAATACGTGTAAATGTATTCAAAGGACTGGTGATGTACTGGCAGGTTATGAAAATGAGGCTAACAATTGTTTGATGAAGAAATAATAACATTTAAACCTGTGGGGAAGCTGCTAAAAAATGATCGGTTATATGGGAAAAACGGGAATGGAAATAAAACGAAAGTTGTTGGAAATAGCTGAGATGGTTGTTTGTGGGTGAAAGGAACTGAAGCTGTGAAATAGTGTTCACGAGTTTACACGAAATGTTTGTAAACTTGGGACAGTGGATTTTATAGCAGCGGTAATGTGGAAAGCGTTAAAAATTTTTAGGTTATAGTTTGGAAGTAAATTACGTATTATTGAGTATAATTAGGCAGGATAAAATGTATGGTAGATTACTGAAAAAGGGAAGATGAATACAAAGTGAAACTACTTGTACAAACAAAAAGAGAAAGTAAGATGATAGAAAAGAGTTCGAAATGCAACAGAGACAATAACAAACGTAATTGTTGGGTTCAAATTAATAATGTAAATAAAATAGAAAGAAACTTCCACATGGGAAAAATATATTAAAAACAAAGATTCCTAGACTTACCAAGCGGGAAAGCGCCGGTATAAAACTTGATACATAACCATAAGGCTTTGTCACTTCTGTTAAACAAGCTGTAGCAAAATCACTTTAAGCCCGTTGTGTGGGCCTCGTCGTGTGACTAGAGACTGCGGACCGCGAGGGCTTCGCGGTCTGCCTCACAGAGGGTGGCGCGCATGCACGAGACGTATAGAATCAAACTCTTATTATGCACGCGTCAGATAACATTTTTGCTATGAATTAATTTTATACTTTACTTTTGTAAGTTAATTGCAGTATCCAGCATGACTATGTTTTACATTCTGCTACAGAGCCTTATAAACTAACCAACAATTCTCATATGAACATCTGTAGGAAAGGTTCCATTATTACAGAAACTGTAATGGTCACATGCATTATGAATTATTGTAAACCTAATATGGGCTGGAAGCCTTCGAAGTATGCCCTATTTTTTAGATACAGTTGATCGTTCAGTAAATTGCCTCTATCTGTAATTAGGTGTGCATAAATTTGTAGTTCCTTAAGCTTGTTGAGTCTATAGCCCTTAACTTCATGATGATGTAGCTCTGTCACCTAAAGGTTTAGGTGTATGAGCCATTTGCACCAGATGTTCCGCAAAGGCTGACCCCCATGTTTCTACGCCCTTTATTGGAAGATGTTCTTTAAACCTTACTGCTATAGCTCTGCCTGTTTGACCTATGTAATAACATGGGCAATCATCACACACAATCTTATATATGCCTGATTTCCCTGACTTATCACAGTCTTTCTCAAGGGTATGAACCAAATTTCGCTTTAAACTATTACTCGTCAAGAAGGAAATTTTAAAACCTGAATTTTTCAACAGGCGCCCTATCTTGTAGGAGACATTACCTATACAAGGAACCGACAACCATTTCTGGTCTGATCTTGGGTTTGAGTATTTGTGTTTAGTAAAGTCGTTATCTTTTTTCGCATTTTCTTATGTTATACTTGCCTCACTTTCTTTGGATCAAGCCATTATTCTGTGCAGTACTCTCGAGAATTTGTAATTCTTTTTCGAGGATGACATCTGACAACGGGATAGAAATCGCCCGATGGATACTAGAATAGAAAAATGCCATTTTATGCGCTTGGGGGTGGATTTAATTGCCCGGGATGATGATGTCTGAATAAGTTGCCTTCCGTTGTTCAAAATTATGTAAAGCAGAATACTGTGGAAATGCAACCAGTCTACAAAGGAGTTTGCTTACAAATCACTCACACACTCATGGGACCAGTCCTTGAATATTGCTCAAGTATGTGGGACCCATACCAAATAGGACTAATAGAAGATATTGAATGTATACAGAGAAGGGCAGCACGAATTTTCACAGGTTTGTTTAATCCATGGGTGAGTGACAGAGAGGTACTAAAGGAACTGAACTCCAAGACCTTTGAAGGTTGGCATAAACTATCCCAAGAAAGTCTATTAACAAAGTTTCAAGAACCAGCGTTAGATGATTACTCAAGAAATATACTGCAATCCCCTATGTATTGCTAACATAGTGATCATGAGAATAAGATTCGAATAATTTCTACAAGCATAGGGACATTCAATTAATCATTCTTCCCATGCTCCATGTGTGAATTGAACAGGAAGAAACTCTAATAACTGGGATAGTGGGATGTACCCTCTGCCATGCACCTCACAGTGGTTTGCAGAGTATAGATGTAGATGTAGAAATACCTTCTGTTGGCCAAACATTGCCTCAGTAAGACTACTGCTGAGCAGTGCCTGTTCTGTGCGATATAGCCATAGTTGTGACAGGCTCTCGGATGTTCATGTTTGACAAACTGTTTTCTGGCACATTCTATAATTCATCCTACTGCCCATAGATTGAAAGCCCCCTGCTGGTCCATGGGTTAGAATAGGCCTGAGGTATTCCTGGCTGTCATAAGAGGTGACTAAAAGGAGTCTCTCACATTTCGGCCTTCATGTGATAGTCCGCTGTAGGGTTTGACCTCCATTTTTCAAAATTTTCCCAAAGAGCAAGCTAATTGGGAAAGGGCATCTTACATGGTGCATCATGTCTATTGTACATTGAGATTTGTAGCCCACTTCCTCGTCATCGCATTGCAATCCCACTCATTTTCCATCACTTGCACGAGGGCACCTTCCTGGATGTGTGTTCCACCATGCACAATGCAGTGTCACTTTCTTTTGCCGCCAAGGTCCTCATATCCAGCATGGTAGCCAGTATGTTGTGGTGGGGCCGCCATGTACCCTGTTGGTTGTAGCCCCCTGACAAAACAGGGATTGCTCTGCTAATGCCTGCACCATTAACTCCTCACGTATGCCAAGGAGTAGATGCCTGTTACCCTGGGGCTTCGGGACTCCCGGCAATGTCCGTCCTGCCAAGTGGCCTCTGTTGCGGCTGCGTGGTGCCTGTGGGGAGGGCTCCTCATCGGAGTGGGTGGCATCAGGGAGGACGACACACCATGAAGCATAGTATGTCATCTCTTGCTGGTGGTCTGCCACCAGCAGTCCCTAAGCGGGCGAAGTCGAACTTTAATGCTAAGAAATATGACCCCTAAGTTGTTCCCTCCCCGGCCACACCATAGGAGGAATGCCAGGCTATGGATGGAAGTGAAGCTTATTTGCCTCGGTACCTCGTATGCAAGAGAGTTGATGGGGAACCTTTCATGTCCATGAAGCCTCATTTTTTGTGGAGCATTTGGAGGACAAGTTTGGGGAGGTGGAGGGCTTGTCCAAAATGCACTCTGGGTCAGTTTTGATAAAAAAACAGCATCCTCTGCCCAGTCACGGGCATTACTCGCTTGTGGCAATTTGGGTGATGTTTCTGTTACCATCACGCCCCATAAGAGCTTAAATATGGTCCAAGGTATTATATTCCACAGGGACCTTCTTCTGCAGTCTGATGACGAGCTGCGCACCAATTCAGAGCGACAAGGTGTTTATTTCATCAGGCACGTCCATCGGGGTCTGAGGGATAACCAGGTTGCCGCGGGTGCCTCCATCTTGGCCTTCGAGGGTGACGCATTGCCCGAGGTCAAGGTGACAGTCTACCGCTGTGAGGTCAAGCCATATATACCTCCCTCAATGTGGTGCTTTAAGTGCTGGAAGTTCGGTCATATGTCTTCCTGCTGTACTTCCAGCCCCACCTGTCGAGATTGTGGACGTCCATTGCATCCCAATACTCCATGTTCCCTGCCTCCCATCTGTGTCAACTGCAGAGAGCATCATTCACCTTGCTTACCAGACTGCAGGATTTTACAGAAAGAGAGGAAAATCATGGATTATAATAAGACCGTGGACTGACTGACGTACACTGAGGTTAAGAGGAAATTCGAGCACGTACATCCTGTGGCTATGACCTTGTTATAGCCGCCACTACGAGAACAGTTATCACCCAATCAGTTCCTTGAATTCCTGTTGCCTCTCAGAACCAAGCGACCACCCCTGCCCCCTTATGGTGGGTTGGAGGGGGGGGGGGGGGGGGCGGCACTTCCCTCCATGTTGCTCCAACACCACCTACTTTGAGAGCAGCGCCCTCCCCATGTCTGAGCCTGAGAAGTGTAAGTCTTCTTTGCCTCCTCTCACTAGGAAGGGGTTCCTTGGGTCACTCTCATCCCAGCTTTCTACTAGATAACACCTGCCAGTGGCTGAAGAGCCCAAAAGCAGCTGGTGGTAGGGCTTCACGCTCATCCTCAGTCCTGGAAACTGATTCAGTGAATTACTTCCAGTGAGGGAAACACAAGGAACAGCGCAAGAAATCGAAAAAGAAGGTCCCCAAGAACAAGGAACTTGTGGTGGCAACCACACCATCGATACCTACAAGCTCTGCATCTGAGGATGGGGTGGAGATTCTGGCATCTGCTGAGGACCTGGATCCTCAGACACAATGGGTACAGACTGCTCAGGCAAAAAGTCAGTGGCAGCAGGTGACCCTGAGGCGTAAACTGCCTCATTGAATGTCCCATGCCTTCCCAGTCTCACAATGATGTTATCCTCTAGTGGAATTGCAGCAGTTTTTTTCCACCGCCTGGCTGATCTACGGCAACTGTTACGCTTTACACCTGCTTCCTGCATTGCCCTCCAGGAAACCTGGTTAACAGCAATGTGGACCCCTGTCCTCCATACCTGTAAGGGATATTACAGGGACCGTAGTGACTATAATAGTGTGTCAGGTGGAGTTTGTATTTATGTCCTAAACTCAGTCTGTAATGAAACTCTGTCCCTTCAAACCCCTCTTGAAGCTGTCGCTGTCAGAATACAGATGACCCAGGAAATAACCGTCTGCAGACAGATGGTGCAGTACCCCTGAACATATTAACTGCACTGATAGATCAACTCACTAAACCTTTCCTACTTTTGGGAGATTTTAATGCCCATAACCCCTTGTGGGGTGACACCATGCTTACTGGCCAAGGCAGAGATGTCAAAACTTCACTGTCTCAGTTCAGCCTCTGCCTCTTAAATACTGGTGCCACCACACATTCCAGTGTGGCTCGAGGTAGTTACTCGGCCACTGATTTATCAATTTGCAGCCCAGGACTTCTCCCATCTATCCACTGGAGAGTACATGACAACCTGTGTGATAATGACCACTTCCCCATCTTCCTGTCACTGCCCCAGCATCGGGCCCATGGATGCCTGCTAGATGGGCTTTAAACAAGGCGGACTGGGAAACTTTTACCTCTGATGTCACAGTTGACTCTTCCAAATGGTTACATAGATGTGATGGTTGAACAGGTGACTACCACAATCATTTCTGCAGCAGAAAACAGATCCCTCTCTCTTTAGGGTGCCCCCGGTGAAAGACAGTCCCTTGATGGTCGCTGAGGCTATTATAGAGTGTCGGCGAGCTCTACAGCGACATAAGTGGCACCGTTCTCTAGAGCATCTGATACCCTTTAAGCGGCTCCGTGCCTGTGCATGTCATCTTAAAAAATTATGGAAGCAGGAGTGTTGGGAGAGATACGTCTCGACCATCGTATGCCATACGTCACCTTCCCAAGTCTGTACGAAGATCGGACATTTTTGGGTACCAGACCCCAACAGGTGTCCTTGGCGTTACCGTCAACGGCGTGCTATGTACTGACACAAATGCGATTGCTGAGCACTTTGCTTGAGCCTCTGTATCTGAAAACTACCCCCCCCCCCCCCCCCCCCCCAGCCTTTCGCACCATCAAACGGCTTATGGGAAGGAACGTCCTCTCGTTCACTATATGCCACAGTGAACCCTATAACGCCCCATTTACAGAGTGGGAGCTCCTCAGCGCACTTGCACATTGTGCCGAAACAGCTCCTGGGCAGGACTGGATCCACAGTCTGACGATGAAACATCTCTCATCTGATTAGAAGTGCCGTCTCCTCTTCATCTTCAACCGAATGTGGTGCGATGACTTGTTTCCATCACAATGGCGGGAGAGCACCATCACCCAGTAAAAACCCACTTGATGTGGATAGATAACGGCCAATCAGACTCACTAACGTTCTTTGTGAGCTGCTGGTATATAGGGTGTGTCGGCGGTTGGGTAGGGGCCTGGAGTCACGTGGCCTATTGGTTCCATGTCAGGGTAGCGTCTCTCAGGGGCGCTCTACCACTGATAATCTTTTGTCCCTCGAGTCTGCCATTCAAACACATTTGAACAGCCTTTTCCAGGTGCCAACACCTTGTTGCTGTCGTTTTTGATCTACACAAAGTGTATGACACCACCTGGTGACATCATATCCTTGCTACCTTATACGGGTGGGGTCTCCGATGTCCGCTCCAGAATTTCATCCAGAATTTCCTGTCACTCTGTACTTTCCATGTCCAAGTTGGTGCCTCCCATAGTTAATCCCATATCCAGGAGAATGGGGCCCCGTGGGATTCTGTATTGAGTGTATCACTGTTTTTAGTGGCCATTCATGGTCTACTTCTGCATTTCGTACTGCTCCACCAGTACTGGTGTTGCTTAGCAGTGTCTACAGGGAGCCATCCTCAAGGCGCAGTCGTGGACTCTCGCCCACGGATTCCAGTTTTTGGCCATTAAGTCGTGTTTCATGCACTTCTGTCGGTGTCGTACCGATCATCCAGAACCAGAACTTTACCTTCATGACAAACCACTCACTGTAGTGGAGACATATTGGTTCTTGGGACCAGTTTTCGATGGCTACCTCACCTTCGTCAGCTTAAGCGGAAGTGCTGGCAGCACCTCAGTGCCCTCCGCTGCCTGAGCAACACCAACTGGGGTGCAGATCGCTCTATGCTGCTGCAGCTCTACAAAGCCCTTGTTCAATCCTGCCTGGTTTATGGTTCGGCGGCACCCTCAGCATTGCATATACTTGACCCAGTGCACCACTGTGGCATTCATATAGCGACGGAAGCTTTTAAAGAGTCCGGTGACCAGTGCCTGAAACTCTGTGGATCATACAGCAGGTACTTTCGGCCGCCGCATCCGCAGTTTCCTCGTAGACCTGCACATACAAACATGCAATGCGCAGTAGGTCAGATTCCTCTCTCACACACTTCTATTTAAAATATTGTTTGTTCAAGATGGAGGAAATCCAAGTGGTTTTAGAATTTATGCAGAAATTCTCGAGGCACTACACCAGGACATGTCGGCATCCCAGGCTGGCCAAACAGGCTACGTGGAAACTGCCTCTGGAGATGTGCATCTCTGAACCTGACCTGCATTCTGACTTATTCCATAGGGTTTTTCGGCTTTGGGAGACAGAATGGCATAACAGTAAACACAGCAAACTGCATGTCTTTAAGGAGACTACGAATGTGTGAAAGTCTTACATGTGGGCCTCCTGCTGGGAATCGGTTATCCTCTGCCAGCTCTGCATTGGCTATGGTTGGGTGACCCACGGTTGCCTCCTGCGCCGTGAAGACCCGGCTGAGTGTCGGTATGGTGCCCCATTGGCAGTGGTCCATATTCTGGTGCACTGTCCCCACTTTGACTACCCAGCGAAGAAATCTTGGGTTACCGGACTCGTTGCCGCTAATTCTATCTGACAATGCCATATTGTCTGATTTAGTTTTACGTTTTATTCATGAGGATGGGTTTTATCATTTGATCTAAGTTTCAGCGCATGTCCTTTGTCTCTCAGTGTCCTCTACTCCAGTGCTTCTAGGGTGAAGGTTTTAATGTGTTTCAGAGTGGCTAGCTTCTCCATTATTTTTTTTCCATAGTCAGCCAGACTTAGTAATCTGCTTTGTTGTTTTAATCTCTTCAATCTTTTTCTTGCATTTCTGTGGTTTTCTTGTCCCCTTTTGTCCATTTACATGTTTGTTGTCCTTCATCGTTCTTGCAATTTTTTCCCTTTCATTCCGTTTTAAGTTGTCGCTCTTGTTTTATTCTCACACTTGTGGCATTGTTTTATTTGGAACAAGGGACTGATGACCTTGTAGTTTGCCCCCCCCCCCCTTTTAATCTAACCAACCAACCCCCTTTATTAGTTGGTGCTCTCAGTAGTATACCCCTCATGTCTGAACAACTCAAACAGACCAAGTGCAGGCCAGCTTCACGGACCTCGTGTGCCAGTGACTTACATCTACACATGAATGAACATCTGGGCTGTGTAAAGTTATGTGGGTATCTACTCTATTAAGCAAAAAATGGCATTGACACATCATGCCTAAATGACATAAGTTAGATTGTAAAACCACCTGAACGGTACTGCTTTGTTCTCTACACAGAAAAAAGACGTAGTACTGTGCTAATGTAAGGTGTCAAAGACCGAAATCGATGCCTGTAATGTGTAGTTCTCATGTATCTGTGCTGGATTGTGGGCTTTTTCAAGTGGGGGATGTACTGGTTAATGCAGCACCCCCCCCCCCCCCCCCCAAACACACACACACACACACACACACACACACACACACACCTACCTACCTTTGACATGGGTAAATTATCATTTAGTGCTCCTGACCTAGGTTCTCTCAACTTCCTAAAATCACTTGATGTGAATGCCAAAAATATTCCTTAAAAACTAGGAAAAGGAAAGAAAACGCTGTGGCTAGTTTTCCTCCATGTTTTGTGTAATATCTCTCTCTCTCTCTCTCTCTCTCTCTCTCTCTCTCTCTCTCTCTCTCTCTCTCTTTCATAATGTCCCAGTTTGGCTTAAGATACAACTGCTAGGTACCTAGAACCTTGTGAAGTATTTTCAGAAACACTATGATTGGTTCCTTTCCCTGTGTATCTATTGAAAGTGTTAGTGGCTTTTAATTCGTTACTGCCATTTTTAGCTTCTCAGTGCAGGTTTTCATTACTGAAATAGTGATCGGGGTCTCCTCTCGTCAGACACACTCTCTAAGGAATGAACGTACTCGACATCTGTACTGTAGCACTAATGACAGAACAATTAAATAATAGGCATATGCAACACTCTAGCTAAAGCTACAGGAATAATTGGCTTGCATACAAATAAAAACCAGGTGCTGAATCTGTAACTTTTAACATTGAAAAAGTTCCTTTGTAAAGACAAAAGTGTAAATAAAAAATAGAAATTACTATAAAAAAATAAAATGAACATCCTTGGAAGTCCACAACAAAAATATCAGTGAACAATAAACATGTTCTAAAAAGAAATATAAGATCATTTTTAATATTTATTGTGTAGCCTGGATCTAAGTTAACTTTTGGAACTTAGTATTAATTTACTGCAGAAAATCAGTGTAAAACTTTTAAAATGAGAAAATTTAGATTAAAGGGGGACAGTGTTGATCTCCCTTGTTACACTCCATAAACCTCCCAAAGTGCAATAACGTACAGTGCCCCAGTGCCAGCCACAGTCTGTAACCTTGTCTTAGTTCCTGTAAAAGTTCCCACCATTCCTAACTTTCAGATAACACACACAGCACAAGTGAATATGGTAATACCATGAACATCTGTATTAAGACATGATAAATCACTCATTAAAATATTGTAGTTTGTTTTGGTAACGTTGTATTCAACTTGCGTGCACTTGTTAAATGATGTTTTTTGGCTCAGTTTGCACTTTAAAGTGCTAAATCTTCAGTGTTCCTCAAACAGGCAGTGGACTTCCGTGTTTTATAGCACAGCTTGTTTCTGCCAGATGTCTTGCTGTCCGTTGTTCAGATATCCCAAACATTGTGAAAACTCATTAAATGGCCCTGTTATATATCATGCATGATCATTTTGTGATTACACTAATATCTTCTAAGAGGTGACCAATAGGTAAACCGTATTTCTATGAAACTCAATGAAAAGTTCATTAACAAGAAGTCAGAAGTAGAAAACATTTTTAACAATCATTTTTAAGTGTTGTAGAGAAAGTAAGATATAGCTGTTCATTAAGAAAAGTAAGGCAGTATATGGAAGAGGCAATACATATGCAATTTGATGAAATTGAAATTCAACCCAGTTCTCGTACTGAGATTACGAAAATAATAAATTCACTCAAAAGTAAAAGCTCACACAAAATTGATGACATTCCCAACAGATTACTAAAAGCTTGTTCCCAACGGATAAGTAGGATTCTCAGCCACATATGTAGCAACTCACTGAAACAGGACATTTTTCGAGATAGGCTGAAATACGCTATTGTTAAACTATTGCATAAAAAAGAGAATAGGTCTGATGCTAACAACTTCAGCCCAATCTCACTTCTTGCAGCTTTATCCAAAATTATTGAATAAGTAATGTATTCAAGAGTGGCTTCACATATTTGTAAAAATAAAATACTAACATCATGTCGGTTTGGTTTTCAGAAAAGCATTTTCAACAGAAAATCCTTTCACTGATCAAATATTAAATGCGTTGATTAACTTAACATCAACCATTGGGATATTTTTGCGATCTCTCAAAGGCTTTTGGTTGTGTGAATCCTGAAATTATTCTAGATAAACGTAAATATTGTGAGACAGTGCACAAATGGTTTAATTCTTATTTAACTGAAAGAATGCAGATGTTCGAAGTTAACAGTACAAATGGGCTGCAAAAATTTGCAGAGTCCTCTAACTGGGGAGGTATCAAGAATGGTGTCCCACAGGGTTCAGTCTTGAGTCCCTGTTCTTAATATATATTAATGACTTGTCATTCTATTCATGAAGATGCAATGCTAGTTCTTTGTGCTGATGATAAAAGTATAGTACCACACCCAACAAACAACAATCATCTGAGGAAATTGTAAATGTCTTTCAGAAAATTATTCAGCGATTCCTTGAAAAATGGACTCTCATTAAATTATGAGAAAACACTTTATATACAGTTACGTACAGCAAATGGCATAAAACCATTTTTAATTGTATTGTCATATTGTTGCTTGGTTGCAGTGTGTCTTTGCGAGCAGCTGCATTGCAGAGTTAAACTGGACACGGAGCTGCTGTGTTGCGTTGTCAGTAGCTCTGCTTGAGAAAGGCATTATTATGGAAGTTAAAGTCTGGCTGCAAGTACTATTGTTATGAAATAATGAGATATGAAAGTGGATTCAGTGAAGATAGTGTAAAGAAGTAATTAAGTATGAGCAGTGCCGCCGATAACATATTCGATTATCCACCCATTTGTGTGTCGTACCATACAACATCAATCACCCGCATCGTGTTCAGCCTCCCGGAGTGAAATTAATGTGAATCAGTAAAGTAGTTTACCACAAAGGAGAGTAATCAAGTGGCAGTGTCTTGTAGGGAGGGTGAGAACATGCGTTCGGTCATTGTGTTTCTGCATCAACAACAATCAGCCGCATCATGACAGTTCAACGTGTGCTCGTATAAGAGAGAACTGTGAACTGTAAATTAACTTTTATGAACAGTGTTATATTATTACAAGTGTGAAGAAGAACTGCTACCATTTATTTGTTTGTACGTGAGGAGCGTAAGAACTTTCGTTCAACCATTTGGCTTCTTCCACATCATCAACAATCACCTGTGTCGTGTCAGTTATGCATGCACTCGTCCAAATGATAATTGTGGACGGCTTATCATCATGATTTCCTGTGTCTCTATCACCGAAGGTTCAGCCAGAGTAAGACTGTGAAATATGTGTGACAGCTTGAAGTTCAATAGTGACAGACATTAACATCATCATCAAGAATACTGTACAGTAATAAGGGGATGATAATTTTGACCTCTCGTCAAAATTACCAAGAATGTCAGTTGGCATCAACACTTAAGACTTAGTGTTTAAACAGTGCAACCTGCAATTTTCTAATCATCTCAAATTACGATTGTTCATACCAGACGTAGGACAGTGTTGTGTTTAGTGTTGAGTGGCTCCCCCAAACACAGCACTTGTTGTATTATTTCTGTTCCACACTGCAGCTGTCATGCCTCAAATTATGTATACAAATATGCAACCTAGAACTTCCACAATAATGCATTTCCCTAGCAGAACTACCCATAACACAACATAGAAGCTCCGTGTCCCATGTTAGACTCTGCAATGCGGGCGCTCGCAAAGATACTCCACAACCAAGCCAGGAATATGAGAATGTGCTTACACATTGATATATGTGTACCATGAAAAGAAGCCTATTGCTAAGACAGAATGTTCAAAATTTCTGTTTTTGTGCATTGATGGGAAATTGAATTGGAAGAAACACATCAGTGATCTGCTGAAATGGTTAGGTTCAGCTACTTACGTTATTAGGGTTATTGCAAATTTTGGTGATAAATGTATCAGTAGAGTAGCCTGCAATGCCTGTTTTCATTCACTGCTTTCATATGGCATCATATTCTGTGTTAATTCATCATTAAGAGAAAAAGTATTCATTGCACAAAAGTGTGTAATCAGAATAATAGCTGGATCCCACCCAAGATCACCTTGCAGACATTTATTTAAGGAACACTGAATATTCACAGTACCTTCACAGTATATATATTCACTTATGAGAATTTGTTATTAACAACCCATCCCATTCAAAAATAACAGTGAACAGAAATATTAGAAGAAATGATGAACTTTACTATTCTGGTTAAACGTGTGAATTGTGCTGCCACAAAAATCTTTGGTCATTTGCCAAATAGCATTAAGAGTCTGACAGATAGCCAATCAGCATTTAAAAACAAATTAAAAGAATTTCTGAATGCCAACTCCTTCTACTCAATAGATGAATTTTTAGATATGGAGTAGTAACATATATTGATTACTCTGTGTAAAGAAAACTTATGTTAAAGTGACATGTTCCACAGCATTATGAAATGTCATATTAAAGATCTATGGGACAAGTGTGTATGTATATATGTATGTATGTATGTATGTATGTATGTATGTATACCCGTGTTAATATGATAGGAGACTTCTCTTCACAATAGTAGTTGTGGTGGTCTCTGTACATGTATGAATCACATAGTTGATTAAGTCATTTAAGTACTGTATATAAGTATTTTATGGCATATTCTGCTTTTTTTGTGATATCTTAGAATGTATGTGCCAGTTTACTGGGATAACCATTTATTTTAAAAACTCTACGGTGTCGTTATCAGGAGAAAGAAAACTGGCATTCTACGGATCGGAGTGTGGAATGTCAGATCCCTTAATCGGGCAGGTAGGTTAGAAAATTTAAAAAGGGAAATGGATAGGTTAAAGTTAGATATAGTGGGAATTAGTGAAGTTTGGTGGCAGGAGGAACAAGACTTCTGGTCAGGTGAATACAGGGTTATACATACAAAATCAAATAGGGGTAATGCACGAGTAGTTTTAATAATGAATAAAAAAATAGGAGTGCGGGTAAGCTACTACAAACAGCATAGTGAACACATTATTGTGGCCAAGGTAGACACAAAGCCGACACCTACTACAGTAGTACAAGTTTATATGCCAACTAGCTCTGCAGATGATGAAGACATTGATGAAATGTATGATGAGATAAAAGAAATTATTCAGGTAGTGAAGGGAGACGAAAATTTAATAGTCATGGGTGACGGGAATTCATCAGTAGGAAAAGGGAGAGAAGGAAACAGGTGATTATGGATTGGGGCTAAGAAATGAAAGAGGAAGCCGTCTGGTAGAATTTTGCCCAGAGCATAACTTCGTAATAGCTAACACTTGGTTCAAGAAGCATGAAAGAAGGTTGAATACATGGAAGAACCCTGGAGATACTAAAAGGTATCATATAGATTATATAATGGTAAGACAGAGATTTAGGAATCAGGTTTTAAATTGTAGGACATTTCCAGGGGCAGATGTGGACTCTGACCACAATCTATTGGTTATGACCTGTAAGTTAAAACTGAAGAAACTGCAAAAAGTTGGGAATTTAAAGACATGGGATCTGGATAAGCTGAAAGAACCAGAGGTTGTACAGAGTTTCAGGGAGAGCATAAGGGAACAATTGACAGGAATAGGGGAAAGAAATACAGTAGAAGAAGAATGGGTAGCTCTGAGGGATGAAGTAGTGAAGGCAGCAGAGGATAAAGTAGGTAAAAAGACGAGGCCTAGTAGAAATCCTTGGGTAACAGAAGAAATATTTAATTTAATTGATGAAAGGAGAAAATATAAAAATCCAGTAAATGAAGCAGGCAAAAAGGAATACAAAGGTCTCAAAAATGAGATCGACAGGAAGTGCAAAATGGCTAAGCAGGGATGGCTAGAGGACAAATGTAAGGATGTAGAAGATTATCTCACTAGGGGTAAGATAGATACTGCCTACAGGAAAATTAAAGAGACCTTTGGAGAGAAGAGAACCACGTGTATGAATATCAAGAGCTCAGATGGCAACCCAGTTCTAAGCAAAGAAGGGAAGGCAGAAAGGTGTAAGGAGTATATAGAAGGTTTATACAAGGGCGATGTACTTGAGGACAATATTATGGAAATGGAATAGGATGTAGATGAAGACGAAATGGGAGATACGATACTGCGTGAAGAGTTTGACAGAGCACTGAAAGACCTGAGTCGAAACGAGGTCCCCGGAGTAGACAACATTCCATTAAAACTACTGATGGCCTTGGGAGAGCCAGTCATGTCAAAACTCTACCGTCTGGTGAGCAAGATGTATGAGACAGGCGAAATACCCTCAGACTTCAAGAAGAATATAATAATTCCAATCCCAAAGAAAGCAGGTGTTGACAGATGTGAAAAATACCGAACTATCACTTTAATAAGTCACAGCTGCAAAATACTAATGCAAATTCTTTACAGACGAATGGAAGAACTGGTAGATGCGGACCTCGGGGAGGATCAGTTTGGATTCCATAGAAATGTTGGAACACTTGAGGCAATACTGACCTTACGACTTATCTTAGAAGAAAGATTAAGGAAAGGCAAACCTACGTTTCTAGCATTTGTAGATTTAGAGAAAGCTTTTGACAATGTTGACTGGAATACTCTTTTTCAAATTCTAAAGGTGGCAGGGGTAAAATACAGGGAGCGAAAGGCTATTCAATTTGTATATTGAGCAAGTAGTAAAGGAAACAAAAGAAAAATTTGGAGTAGGTATTAAAATTCATGGAGAAGAAGTAAAAACTTTGAGGTTCGCCGATGACATTGTAATTCTGTCAGAGGCGGCAAAGGACTTGGAAGAGCAGTTGAACGGAATGGACGGTGTCTTGAAAGGAGGATATAAGATGAACATCAACAAAAGTAAAATGAGGATAATGGAATGTAGTCAAATTAAATCAGGTGATGCTGAGGGAGAATTAGATTAGGAAATGACACTTAAAGTAGTAAAAGAGTTTCGCTATTTAGGAAGTAAAATAACTGATGATGGTCGAAGAGAGGATATTAAATGTAGACTGGCAATGGCAAGGAAAGTGTTTCTGAAGAAGAGAAAATTGTTAACATCGAATATAGATTTATGTATCAGGAAGTCGTTTCTGAAAGTATTTGTACGGAGTGTAGCCATGTATGGAAGTGAAGCATGGAAGATAACTAGTTTGGACAAGAAGAGAATATGTTGTTGTTGTTGTGGTCTTCAGTCCTGAGACTGGTTTGATGCAGCTCTCCATGCTACCCTATCCTGTGCAAGCTTCTTCATCTCCCAGTACTTACTGCAACCTACATCCTTCTGAATCTGCTTAGTGTATTCATCTCTTGGTCTCCCTCTACGATTTTTACCCTCCACTCTGCCCTCCAATACTAAATTGGTGATCCCTTGATGCCTCAGAACATGTCCTACGAACCGATCCCTTTCTTCTGGTCAAGTTGTGCCACAGACTTCTCTTCTCCCCAATCCTATTCAATACTTCCTCATTAGTTATGTGATCTACCCATCTAATCTTCAGCATTCTTCTGTAGCACCACATTGCGAAAGCTTCTATTCTCTTCTTGTCTAAACTATTTATCGTCCACGTTTCACTTCCATACATGGCTACACTCCATACAAATACTTTCAGAAACAACTTCCCGACACTTAAATCTATACTCGATGTTAACAAATTTCTCTTCTTCAGAAACACTTTCCTTCCCATTGCCAGTCTACATTTTATATCCTCTCTACTTTGGCCTTCATCAGTTATTTTGCTCCCCAAATAGTAAAACTCCTTTACTGCTTTAAGTGTCTCATTTCCTAATCTAATTCCCTCAGCAGCACCCGACTTAATTAGACTACATTCCATTATCCTCGTTTTGCTTTTGTTGATGTTCATCTTATATCCTCCTTTCAAGACACTGTCCATTCCATTCAACTGCTCTTCCAAGTCCTTTGCTGTCTCTGACAGAATTACAATGTCATCGGCAAACCTCAAAGTTTTTATTTCTTCTCCATGGATTTTAATACCTAACCCGAATTTTTCTTTTGTTTCCTTTACTGCTTGCTCAATATACAGATTGAATAACATCGGGGAGAGGCTACAACCCTGTCTCACTCCCTTCCCAACAACTGCTTCCCTTTCATGTCCCTCGACTCTTATAACTGCCATCTGGTTTCTGTACAAATTGTAAATAGCCTTTCACTCCCTGTATTTTACCCCTGCCACCTGTAGAATTTGAAAAAGAGTATTCCAGTCAATATTGTCAAAAGCTTATCTCTAAATCTACAAATGCTAGAAACGTAGGTTTGCCTTTCCTTAATCTTTCTTCTAAAACAAGTCGTAAGGTCAGTATTGCCTCACGTGTTCCAGTGTTTCTACGGAATCCAAACTGATCTTCCCCGAGGTCGGCTTCTACTAGTTTTTCCATTCGTCTGTAAAGAATACTTGTTAGTATTTTGCAGCTGTGGCTTATTAAACTGATTGTTTGGTAATTTTCACATCTGTCAACACCTGCTTTCTTTGGGATTGGAATTATTATATTCTTCTTGAAGTCTGAGGGTATTTCGCCTGTCTCATACATCTTGTTCACCAGATGGTAGAGTTTTGTCATGACTGGCTCTCCCAAGGCCGTCAGTAGTTCTAATGGAATGTTGTCTACTCCGGGGGCCTTGTTTCGACTCAGGTCTTTCAGTGCTCTGTCAAACTCTTCACGCAGTATTGTATCTCCCATTTCGTCTTCTTCTACATCCTCTTCCATTTCCATAATATTGTCCTCAAGTACATCGCCCTTGTATAAACCTTCTATATACTCCTTACACCTTTCTGCCTTCCCTTCTTTGCTTAGAACTGGGTTGCCATCTGAGCTCTCGATGTTCATACAATTGGTTTTTTATCTCCAAAGGTCTCTTTAATTCTCCTGTAGGCAGTATCTATCTTACTCCCTAGTGAGATAAGCCTCTACATCCTTACATTTGTCCTCTAGCCATCCCTTCTTAGCCATTTTGCACTTCCTGTCGATCTCATTTTTGAGACGTTTGTATTCCTTTTTGCCTGCTTCATTTACTGTGTTTTTATATTTTCTCCTTTCATCAATTAAATTCAATATTTCTTCTGTTACCCAAGGATTTCTACTAGTCCTCGTCTTTTTACCTACTTTATCCTCCGCTGCCTTCACTACTTCATCCCTTAAAGCTATCCATTCTTCTTCTACTGTATTTCTCTCCCCCATTCCTGTCAATTTTTCCCTTATGCTCTCCCTGAAACCCTGTACAACCTCTGGTTCTTTCAGTTTATCCAGGTGCTATCTTCTTAAATTTCCACCTTTTTGCAGTTTCTTCAGTTTTAATCTACAGGTCATAACCAATAGATTGTCATCAGAGTCCACATCTGCCCCTGGGAATGTCTTACAATTTAAAACCTGGTTCCTAAATCTCTGTCTTACCATTATATAATCTATATGATACCTTTTAGTATCTCCAGGGTTCTTCCATGTATAGAAGCTTTTGAAATGTGGTGCTACAGAAGAATGCTGAAGATAAGGTGGATAGATCACGTAACTAATGAGGAGTTATTGTATAGGATTGGGGAGAAGAGAAGTTTGTGGCACAACTTGACTAGAAGAAGGGATCGATTGGTAGGACATGTTTTGAGGCATCGAGGGATCACAAATGTAGCATTTGAGGGCAGCGTGGAGGGTAAAAATCGTAGAGGGAGACCGAGAGATGAGTACACTAAGCAGATTCAGAAGGATGTAGGTTGCAGTAGGTACTGGGAGATGAAGAAGCTTGCACAGGATAGAGTAGCATGGAGAGCTGCATCAAACCAGTCTCAGGACTGAAGACAACAATAACAACAACAACTACTACTACTACTACTACTACTACTGTGTTGTATAACTGCTTATTGTGTTAATCCATTCTGTGACTAATTTTCTTTTCATTTCTTTCCAGTAAATTTGATGCTGGCATCCAAAAGTTTAGTTTGGTCCATCCTATCTAATAAGATTATTTTTCCTTTTTAAAGCAAATTTATCGTTTGTTGCCTTATTGTTTGTGGCTCTTAGTTGGTTTTAAATTTCACAAAAATTGTTTCATACTTGAGTTTTGTTAGCTTTCATGTATTTTTTTCATAAGAAAGCCTAAAAGATTAAGCTGCCTGCAGGAAAAAATTGTTTAACAAACTCTTCAAAAAAACTAATAAAAACAAGTAAAACCTAACTCTGTACATGAGCCAAAGATCTCTGTAATACAGGAGTATGTAAATTTTAGTTTTCTGGACTGAATAAATAAGCATCTTTCAAATGGGACTGCTGAGTAATGTACCTGTCAGCTCAGTTCAGTAAGTGTGCAGTCTTTCTAGTGAGTGTGCTGAGCCACTTCATCAGCTTAATTTTGTACATGAAAGTTTAAAGCGAACTGAAGTCTGTGGCATTACATTCTCTAGAATACTGGCCTTGTAGGTGTCCACTATCAATCTCTGCCTTATACACTATACACTGTGAGATCAAAAGTATCCTGACACTCCCTGTAAACATACATTTTTCATATTGGGTGCATTGTGCTGCCATCTACCGCCAGGTATCCTACATTAGCGACCTCAGTGGTCATTAGCCATTGTGAGAGAGCAGAATGAGGCAATATGCAGAACTTGTGGATTTTTAATGTGGCCAGGTGATTGGGTCTCATTTGTGTCCTATGCCTGTATGCGAGATTTCCACATTCCTTAACATCCCTAGGTCCACTGTTTCTGATGCAGTAGTGAAGTGAAAATGTAAAAGGACACATACAGCACAAAATTGTACAGGCAGACTTCACCTGCAGACTGACAGAGACCGCCGACAGTTGAAGAGGGGTCATAATGTGTAATAGTCGGACATCTATCCAGACCATCACATCATTCCAAACTGCATCAGTATCCACGCCAAGTACTATGACAGGCAGGAGGTGAGAAAACTTGGATTTCATGGTTGAGTGGCTGCTCATAAGCCACAGATCTATCCTGTAAACGCCAAAAGATGCCTCACTTGGTGTAAGGAGCGTAAACATTACAGTCGAACAGTGGAAAACCATTGTGTGCAGTGACGAATCGTGGTACACAATGTGGTGATCCGATGGCAGGGTGTGGGTATGGCAAATGCCCAGTGAACATAACCTGCCAGCACATGTAGGGCCAACAGTAAAATTCAGAGGCGGTGGTGTTATGGTGTGGTCATTGTTTGCATGACACTATCACAGCACAGGCCAACATGGATGTTTTAAGCAGCTTCACGCTTTCCACTGTTGAAGAACAATTCAGGGATGGCGATTGCATCTTTCAATATGATCGAGCACATGTTCATAATGCACAGCCGATGGCGGAGTGGTTACATGACAATAACATCCCTGAAATGGACTGGCTGGCACAGTCTCCTGCCCTGAATCCTAAACAACACCTTTGGGATGTTTTGGAATGCCAACTTTGTGCCAGGCCTCACTGACCGACATAGATACCTCTTCTCAGTGTAGCACTTAATGAAGAATGGACTGCCATTCCCTAAGAAGCCTTCCAGCACCTGATTGAGTGTATGCCTGTGAGAGTGGAAGCTGTCATGAAGGCAAAGGGTGGGCCAACATCATATTCAATTCCAGCATTACTGATGGAAGGGCACCACGAACTTGTAAGTCATTTTCAGCCAGTTGTCCGGATACTTTCGATCACATTGTGTATGTCAGGACGGAGGAGTGCAATGGTCCATCTTGTCACTCAACCATATGTGTCGGCTTGTGCTAATGGGGTCCACAGCTTCACATTCAAGTAGCTCCTCAGTTGTGCCCACAAGGCTGAGTACCTGCCTTTTAAAGTCCTTCTACCAAGCAAGAACACTTACCAATACTGGAAACAGAACATGGGACTTCAGGTTCAGTCATGCATGCTGACCGCATTAGCAAAACAAAATTTAATTCCATGCAAATAATAATGAGCCTTCATAATTTTATGATACTTCATCTATGTTGGGGACACACTATAAGGAAATTCAATATCATGTATTGCTTCTACAAACACGGAACAGAAGTGTAGTCACTGTGGTGGCACTTAAGAGACAAATACGAAAGGTACCACATCACTGCAGGATCATAATTTTGAGTGCTGCTAAAACAGTTGGCAAATTGTGAATACATGTATAATCTTCTCTAAGATTTGTAAAAATGTCTGCTATGGCCATAATGCCTCTAAAGTGCCTGTTCACTGTGTTAGCCTTAGGTATTCAATTTTTAAAAACTGGCAATTTGTAATGCAGATAATCTGTGATGAACTATTAAAATGGTACTGAGTTTAATAACCTACAGCACTTTGAATGAAATTAAGTCATTCATCGCACAGTTTGTGCCACTGACTCATTGTGCGTGTGTGCCAAGTAGACAGCCCACAATGTAATTGTCTTGCAGCTCCATCCATAGAAAGCATTAAATATACCATACTAATGGAAAATTACAAAGTAGCAATTTGTTAATACTAGTGCAATACTAGCTCAGTACTGCCTCAGTTAAGTGAGACCATCCTCAAACTATTTGAGACCATCCTGCTGGATGTACCTCTATCAGAGGCCACCAAAAATCGCTAAAATTGGCAAACCTGTTGAGTAGTGATGTGCAGACAAACAAAATACAGGCCAGATTGATAACCACCTCCTCTTTGAAAGTCCTGTCTTTTACAGTCATTGCTACCATTTGTCTGTGATTATAATACTGAAAGACTTTATTCAAACACCTGTGTTTCTTTACTTTAATATCTGTTTCTGCCCAAACATACGTGCATGCAAGATTCAGTTGCACAGGTACTTTTGTGCATCATTGGCTCCATGTCTAATCTTCTTCCTGAAAGTACAGTTTGAGAGGAGAAAACCAAAGTCACAAGACTTTAAACTGTCAAGTTTTTTTGTGTCCAGCCTCATCTAACTTCAGCAGCAGACCAAAGCTGCATGCTGTAGCACAGTTGGTGAATACTTTTAGTTTTGTTATGTTTGAATCATCCATGTGAGAATGTGTCAAGAAAAGGTGGTTCATCTATTCTGAGCATACATAAGACTTCCTTTTAGAAAATAGATGTTACCATCTACAGTAAAGGTACATATTCGGTTGGCATTTCATGTGGGAGGTGTGGCCTGTTTTATCTGTTCCTCCCATTTTGGCAGTCTGCAGGCTAGGTGCATTTCAATTCTTCTCTTGCTATATATTAATGCTCAAGAAAAAATGGTAAACTTATGTCATGCCCTATCTCTGAAAACTGCATTTTAAATGCTTTTTATGTTCTAACTATTTGTATGTCGTATATCCAAGATGAAATAGTCCACCTCGGTAATGTGAGATGAAACTTTTTCACATCTTGTTTGCCGTATGTTGATTATCATTTCTTAATACCTGCATTTGTTATATTGTGTGTTCCTGTTGTATGTATGTGTCTTACCCACTGTTTTGTGTTGATTTCCTTGTACTCTTATGTCAATAAGTTCACAAAGTAAACCTCTTTCTGAAAATTATTAAGTTGTTTGTTGTTGATGCATGTGATGACTTCAATTTCACCTGTTACTCTTATTATTTGTGGAAATAATGATAATAATATGATTATAGCAGTCAAAGGTGTCTCAAATTTAATTATATTAGTCATTCCATGTCAAATCAACACACTTTAAATAAAAATTTTACCTCACCCTCATAGATTTTGCTGAAAGTTGGTATGCTTATAGTGGGTGCTGAAACTAAGAAAAATACCAAATTTCAATTTTTTACGTCAAACCATTCCTGAAATATGGTCATGTAAACTTTTCAAAAACTTGCCAAAAAGTGTGAACGGACTTTTTTAAAATTGCCCAAGGAGCTGCCCTAATTGAGCGAGAGAATTGGGGAAGGTGTCATTTTGCAGCATTTTTCATGCTCTTTCCAGTGATAAACAAAAAACATAGCTTCTAATTAATAACCTTTTTCAAAATGGTAATTAATATTTTGATTTATTTTTTTTACAGAAAGTACATAATTGAAAATTTCCAGAATATTTCCATAACTACTTCATACTGTTGTAAATCACATGGCAAAATATAAATGTGGGATGATGATGGGTTCATTGTTTAAAAAAAAAATTATTCCAGACTCTTGTTTTTCACTAATGGCCCTAGTTAGGCCAAACTGACCTTTAGGGTAGTATGTCAGTGCTTTTGCAACCCATCATCAATTGATTGCAACATGGGAAACTGTGAATACCGTTCAGGAGAAACTGTCATATGTAAAATTTTAAGACTCTCTTCATGAAAACTTAATTGAACAAGTTCAGTTCCGACAGTGGATGTCAGTTGACCGATATAATCTGGAAATTGTTCAGAAAACTTATGAACAATTCATAGATTTGTTTTTGTAGTAAGATGTCGACTTTGATTTGGCAGGACTTCATTGCCAAGCAACAACGAACATCCCTTAACTCCACAAGAGAAAACCTTATGGAATCTGAATTTGTTGTCATATGTGATTTTTCAGAAAATGATAGTATAGTTCTACAGGATGAACCTCAGAGTTTCCACTGGACAAGACAACAGATTACCATTCATCCTTTTGTTATATATAACAAACAGGAAGACAAAATTGAGCATATGAGCTGTTTCATTGTTCCTGATTGCCTGGAGCACAATACAACTGCAGTTTACACCTTTCAAAAGAAGCTAATTTCATATCTAACAAATTTCATAAGATTCCAAAAAAGTATACTATTATTCTGACAGTTCTGCCACTCAGTATAAAAATAAGAAACTTCCTGAACCTTTGCCTTCATGAGGAGGACTTCAACATATAAGCTGAGTGGCACTTTTCAACCACAGCACATGGGAAAGGGCCTTGTGATGGAGTAGGGGGTTCAGTAAAGAGAGCAGCAGCTTGTGCAAGATTGAAAGGCCATACCAGAATCAGATCCAAACCGCAAGAGATCTATTTGAGTGGGCAGTAGGTAATGTCACAAATGTTGATTTTGCATATTCCACTCAAGAAGACTACACTGCTTCCAAAATATTCTTAATAAGCCGACTTGAAGAGGCATTGACAATCAAAGGTATACAGCAATTTCACGCTTTCATTCCCAACACTACATCAAAATTAATAGTCAGATACTTCTCAGGTGATATGCAGAGTTGGGAGGGGGAAGTAACTACATCACCAGACAAACTGAAGTTACAAGATCATTCTTAATGAAAGTGATGTAAACCCAATCCAGTCAGCTTTATTAAAATGTAATATGTGAAGTTCCAAGACAATTTATAGGGAAACTGCTTTCAACTCAAAACTTAATTTTCGTCTCAGGTTAGTGTTAATGTATATTTTATAGAAAGTTGTTTCAAAATTATTATTAGTACCTATTGTGTAAAATTTAGCTAAGCACAGATACCTGTTACTTAAAAACAAGCAAAACGTATTTAATTTGATTAATAGTTCCATTTCAAACATCATGGACCAGAACTGTTATGTAAATATTAGTACTTATTCATACTTTATTTCAGTTTGTAGTTAAATGCTCAATTTCTTTTTTTGTTATATCAGCTAATATACTGTTAGTGAAGTTGTATGAAATTAAAATAAGCAGTCAATTTAATTATAAAATATGCTGATTAGTTTTGGTTTAATAAGGTGATGTTTTGATATTTCTAATATTTTTTTTACTTACCTTTCAGTATATTTTAAAGAAATTCCTGTTTGTTAATGGCCAATTTGGTCAAACTAGGGCCGTTAGTGAAAAACAAGAGTCTGGAATAATTTTTTTGAACAATGAACCTGTCATCATCCCAGATTTATATTTTGCCATGTGATTTACAATAGTATGAAGTAGTTATGGAAATATTTTGAAAATTTTCAATTATGCACTTTTTGTAAAAAAAATTAAATCAAAATATTAATTACCACTTTGAAAAAGGTTATTAATTAGAAGCTATGTTTTTTTGTCTATCACTGGAAAGAGCTCAACTAGGGCAGCTCCTAGGACAATTTTAAAAAAGTCCGTTCACACATTTTTGGCTGATTTTTGAAAAGTTTACATAGCCATATTTCAGGAATGCTTTGAGATAAAAAATTGAAATTTGGTATTTTTCTTAGTCTCAGTGCCCACTATAAGTATACCAACTTTCAGCAAAATCTAAGAGGGAGAGGTAAAATAGGTGTGTTGATTTGACATGGAATGACTCATTATACTCCATAAATGTTATCAATATGTTGTTTATTAATGCATGAAGATATTTTTTCACTCTTTATCCATTTAAACAAATTTATGTACTTGTATAAAATTGTATACTTACTTGTTGACATGTCATCCACATTCAGTGAAAGTTTGCCAGAAATGAGTGTTTCTGAATTTGCTTAGAAAAGAATGTGATTCGGAGTTGAGAGTTTATGACCACCCAAAGGGTATGTGAAGGATCCAAACACATTCACATTTCTAAAGAAGTTACATGGTTATCACAACTGTTGCACATACCATATATATCTCGTTTTGTTTGCAACTATAACATGATTTTTATGAAAGGAGTTGTTTACACTGTTTCTTTATGGCATATATCCCTCTAGGTCAGTATATTTTTCACCCCATAAAAGTGGTACTGATTTCTTTCCTCGTTAATAGCTGTGATGAGAACCGCTTAGGTTCGGCACTAATCCATACTTAGCATCTTTGTTTCCCTGGTAGTGTATCAAAGTTTTGCCCACCCCCCTCCCTTGATTAATAAGGAAGGAAGGAATCATTATCTTCAAAGCATCACAGGTAATGCTCGCATGCTTCAGCACGCTGTTTTTCAATTATAACTCGCAGAGTGGTGGATTCTCAATGCAATTTGCTTGATCTCGGCAAGGAATGTCGACTTGGATATCACATTATTTGTGGATTTGAGCTTTGTTCATAGACTTTGTTCTGAGTAACATGCAAGACCCTGCCATGAATTTAAATTTCACTCTTTCCTTGTATGGGTTGTAAATGTTAGAATGCGATCCGTCCCTGGTACAAGTTGCTAGTTAGGTGGCCATCTTTACAGTATTCTTTTGCTTGTAATTGTAAATCTGCACCATTATGCCACATAGTGAACATTTAGCACATAGATTACAAATGTTTACCATCATACTTGCTATTTGTGCCATTTTGCACATTTTTGCTACACATTTAAAGTTTTGGTGAACTCTCACTAGTGATTTTACCAGTTGCTGATTTGTGTTTTTGAAAATATTGTTTCCACAATTTTCCATGAATGTTTTGAATTAGGGAAGGAAATTGGATTTTTTATTGAGTTACATTCTCTTGTAGTAAGAATTGATCATAACAGTTTCAAACATGACACTCTCTCTCAGCAACCATATACAAGTTTCAGCGCAGGGATTACACAACCCACTGGTTGCAACTAACTGTTTGACCCTGACCTAGGTTTCAACACCTCTAAGAATAAAATTTTAAGAAACCCTATAAAAAAACACACAGAAAAACAAGTTTGACAAAATTATTAACTATGATGACAATTGTCATGGTATACATATGATACTTATGTAAAATTATTTTGCGAGAAAGAAACAGTCAAAAGCTTTGAGCAGATATACTCAAGTCATAAATTAAAATTAAACACATTCAAGCCTTTGGCGTGTATGCCTTGTTACATACACGGAACATTTAGTGGGAAAAAGAGACACTAATGTGTATAATTCCACTTTCGCTGATCAGCTGTTACTTACTAATCACAAACCAAAGTGTGTTGAAGAAATTTCCATTTGCATACAGAGAAGAAAGGTCATAGGCTTGACGTACCCAAAGAGCTGAAGATTTTCAAGCATATTTCTAAGAACAATGGCCTCAATGAACAGTTACAATTACGAAACAAAAATATTTTCAGTGGCTCTAATCCACCACTCACGGAATTTTGATTCCTTTCTAGCAGTAATTTATCGTAGACTGCTAGAGGAACGAAAGGTATATAATGACTGGAAAAAAGGCGCAGGTCATTCCCGTTTTTAAGAAAGGCTATAAGACAGATCAACACAATTATAGACCTAGATCATTGACATCAGTCTGTTGTAGAATTATGTAAAGTGTTTTATTCTCAATAATTGTGATGTTCTTGGAAAACGAACATCTCCTCTATAAAAATCATCATGCATTCTAATGAAAAAAATAAGAACTTACATAGTACTGGAGAAGGCCTGTGATTGAATTAAAGACTTTCTTGCAGACAGAACTCTACATGTTGCTCTTAATGGAACTAAATTGACAGATGTAAAGGTAATATCTGGAGTACCACAGGGAAGTATGATAGGACCGTTGCTATTCGCAATATATATAAATGATCTAGTAGAAGGCTTCAAATGCTCTTTAAGCCTGTTCACAGGTGATGCAGTTGTTTACACCAAAGTAGCAATGCCAGAATATTAGAAAGAATTTGGAGAATGAACTGCAGAGAATTGATGAATATTGCAGTCTCTGGCACTTCACCCTGAACGTACATAAATGTAACACATTGTGCATATATAGTAAAAGAAATCCACTACTGTACAGGTACACTGTTGGTGACAAACAGCTGGAGACAGTGTCTGCCGTAAAATGTGTAGGCATAACTATGCAGAGCAACCATGAGTGGAATGACCACATAAATCAGATAGTAGGAAAAGCGGACACCGGACTCGGATTCATCGGAAGAATCTTAAGAAAATGTAACTCATCCACGAAAGAAGTGGCATATTATATGGTGGTTGTTCATCTGATTCTTGAGTATTGTTCATCTATCTGGGTTCCCTATCAGGTAGGACTGATAGAAGAGATAGAAAATGTCCAACGAAGAGTGGCACATTTCCTCACAGGATCATTTACCTGGTGAGAGAGTATTACGGAGATGCTATACAAACTCCACTGGCAGATGTTACAAGAGAAGCATCATGGAGAGATTTACTATTGAAATTTTGGAACAGCACTTTTCAGGAGGAATCAGACAGCATATTACTTCTCCCCACATACACCTCATGTATTGACCACAAGGAGAAAATTCAAGAAATTAGAGCCAATACAGAGGCTTACTAACACTCATTCTTCCCACGCACTATTTGTGAGTAGAACAGTGTTGGAGGGATCAGATAGTAGTACCGAAAGTACCCTCTGCCATACACCATTAGGTGGCTTGCAGAGTATGATTTACATTTTTGCTGTGTTTTCCTGCCTCTAATTCGAAAACATTTTTTTCTTCAAATCTCGTAGATGTATACTGCTAAAGTTACCTTCATGCAGATAATTTTTAATTGTGCAGCTGTTTGTATAAATGTTCTTTAATATCCTTTGTTTTACATAATGGTAACCTCTGTACAGCCTAGTAGATGGCTCTGTCATACTTAATTTGCTAAACTTTTTTTTTTATTTTCGAAAGTACATAAAGTTCTCTTCCTTCATATTTTGTTTTTATTATTAACTGTTGTTTAATTCAATTATTTATATTACAAGGTCTCAAATTGGCATGTCACTGTTTGTGCCTAATAGGTGGTGCAACTTTGCAGTGTTTTCATGGTAGCAGGGTAAACTACTGGGCCGATCAGTTTGATGTTGTTCCTAGCCAGGCATACATGAATTTCAGTTTTTGACTTCAGCATATCTGCTCAAAACTTTGACCATTACTTTCTCACAGTGTAATTTTACGTGAGTAACCTTTGTATGCCGTGACAATTGTCATCTTGGTTTATAATTTTCTATGTATTATTTTATAGGGTTTTTCAAAATTTTGTTCTGATGAAGACATTTGTAGAGGTGTCGAAAACTAGGTCAGTGTACCAAACAGTTATTTGCAACCACTTTGCTGTGTGATTCCTATGCTAAAACTGATGATCAGTATTTTTTCCCCATTCTATAATAATGTTGCCATTAAGACTTGTTGTAAATAATAGTTTTTGCATTTAATCTATGCAGGTGATGGGTAATGGCTGCTGCTGACAAAACGTACTTCTGACTTAGAAAGATAAGAACTTTGCTCCTCTGTGGGACATGTATCATTTGTTGTAGGTTTCTGTGTATTGAGCTTTCTATGCCCCTGTTAATTTCTGTACTAGAATATTGTCAGGAGTGTCTGAATCAGTGTTCAACCTTATTGATATGTATTTTCAGCTGGATTTGCATTGTAAAAATATTTCATCATAATTGAGGAAAGATTCTGTAGATGGTGACTCGGCATCTGGTTTCCTCTTGATACTGTTGACATGAAGCCCACAGCAGTTCTCATGCAGCACAAGTTTCTGGAGGAAAACTCAAGAATAGTTCTGTTAAGGGAGTTCTCACTTTTTGTAAAAGCTGAATGCCATCTGCTGAGCACGTTACTAAATATTTGGGGAACTTTCAGTCAACATGTAATCATTAGCTATTTGCATGTCATTGTTGGATGAAGACCTTCTCTAGATGTTTCCATATATTCTATGTTGGCTGGTAAACATCTATTATGTTGCCCTTGTATATTTTGTGATGTCATCATGTGGGAAATTAAGGAGATGGGACCTGGATAAACTAAAAGAACCAGAGGTTGTACAGAGTTTCAGGGAGAGCATAAGGGAACAATTGACAGGAATAGGGGAAAGAAATACAGTAGAAGAAGAATGGTTAGCTCTGAGGGATGAAGTAGTGAAGGCAGCAGAGGATAAAGTAGGTAAAAAGACGAGGCCTAGTAGAAATCCTTGGGTAACAGAAGAAATATTTAATTTAATTGATGAAAGGAGAAAATATAAAAATCCAGTAAATGAAGCAGGCAAAAAGGAATACAAAGGTCTCAAAAATGAGATCGACAGGAAGTGCAAAATGGCTAAGCAGGGATGGCTAGAGGACAAATGTAAGGATGTAGAAGATTATCTCACTAGGGGTAAGATAGATACTGCCTACAGGAAAATTAAAGAGACCTTTGGAGAGAAGAGAACCACGTGTATGAATATCAAGAGCTCAGATGGCAACCCAGTTCTAAGCAAAGAAGGGAAGGCAGAAAGGTGTAAGGAGTATATAGAAGGTTTATACAAGGGCGATGTACTTGAGGACAATATTATGGAAATGGAATAGGATGTAGATGAAGACGAAATGGGAGATACGATACTGCGTGAAGAGTTTGACAGAGCACTGAATGACCTGAGTCGAAACGAGGTCCCCGGAGTAGACAACATTCCATTAAAACTACTGACGGCCTTGGGAGAGCCAGTCATGGCAAAACTCTACCATCTGGTGAACAAGATGTATGAGACAGGCAAAATACCCTCAGACTTCAAGAAGAATATAATAATTCCAATCCCAAAGAAAGCAGGTGTTGACAGATGTGAAAAATACCGAACTATCACTTTAAATAAGTCACAGCTGCAAAATACTAATGCAAATTCTTTACAGACGAATGGAAGAACTGGTAGATGCGGACCTCGGGGAGGATCAGTTTGGATTCCGTAGAAATGTTGGAACCCTTGAGGCAATACTGACCTTACGACTTATCTTAGAAGAAAGACTAAGGAAAGGCAAACCTACGTTTCTAGCATTTGTAGATTTAGAGAAAGCTTTTGACAATGTTGACTGGAATACTCTTTTTCAAATTCTAAAGGTGGCAGGGGTAAAATACAGAGAGCGAAAGGCTATTTACAATTTGTACAGAAACCAGATGGCAGTCATGAGAGTCGAGGGGCATGAAAGGGAAGCAGTGGTTGGGAAAGGAGTGAGACTGGGTTGTAGCCTCTCCCCTATGTTATTCAATCTGTATATTGAGCAAGCAGTAAAGGAAACAATAGAAAAATTTGGAGTAGGTATTAAAATTCATGGAGAAGAAGTAAAAACTTTGAGGTTCGCCGATGACATTGTAATTCTGTCAAAGACAGCAAAGGACTTGGAAGAGCAGTTGAACGCAATGGACAGTGTCTTGAAAGGAGGATATAAGATGAACATCAACAAAAGCAAAACGAGGATAATGGAATGTAGTCAAATTAAATCGGGTGCTGCTGAGGGAATTAGATTAGGAAATGACACTTAAAGTAGTAAAGGAGTTTTGCTATTTAGGAAGTAAAATAACTAATGATGGTCGAAGTAGAGAGGATATAAAATGTAGACTGGCAATGGCAAGGAAAGCGTTTCTGAAGAAGGGAAATTTGTTAACATCGAATATAGTTTTATGTATCAGGAAATTGTTTTTGAAAGTATTTGTTTGGCGTGTAGCCATGTATGGAAGTGAAACATGGACGATAACTAGTTTGGACAACAAGAGAATAGAAGCTTTCGAAATGTGATGCTACAGAAGAATACTGAAGATAAGGTGGATAGATCACGTAACTAATGAGGAGGTATTGAATAGGATTGGGGAGAAGAGAAGTTTGTGGCACTACTTGACTAGAAGAAGGTATCGGTTGGTAGGACATGTGTTGAGGCATCGAGGGATCACAAATTTAGCATTTGAGAGCAGCGTGGAGGGTAAAAATCGTAGAGGTAGACCGAGAGATGAGTACACTAAGCAGATTCAGAAGGATGTAGGTTGCAGTAGGTACTGGGAGATGAAGAAGCTTGCACAGGATAGGGTAGCATGGAGAGCTGCATCAAACCAGTCTCAGGACTGAAGACAACAACACCACCACATCATCTACCTTCTGTTAGGTCATGGTACTTACTTTCTGTTTTCATCTACTTGCCTGGCTACATATGTCTCATTACCATAAGACAAAACTAGTTATGCCCATCGATTGTAAACATTCTTCTTGTAAGAAGTGTAGGTTTTGAAGCACTGTTCAGTTAGTCACAAGCAGTTAGGCCACTTTTATTCCTCAAATTTTAATTTTGTCGGATGTCTAGTAACTCAACTGCCCTGAATTCAAAAGCTAAGCTGGTTCTAAGATTTCAGTGTTAATTTTTAATATTTTTATTTTGATGGTTGATAATTTGTCTTACTATAAATGATTTTCTGTCCTACTTTCAAACTTGTCACATTAAGCTCATTTATTAGTTGTGAAACCTTTATCTTCTTTTAAGACAAACCATACAGTCAGCAGCAAATCAGAAATGTTCAGGTATGATCTATTAACAGATACTTCTCCATACTGTAGAATCTGACTATTCTGTCTACAGCTGGTGAGAATACATTTGATGATATGAAATCTCCTTGCCAGACACTCTTTAGTTCTGAATTTCCTGTTATCCCAAATAAGTCTTGTAGGTGTTACGGTATTTAGATATAGGCATTTTTTCAATATACTACCGTACTTATCCACATATAAGACAAGGTTTTTTCCCCAAATTCATAATTTGAAAAATACAGAATTGCCTTATATTTGCAGATGAAATTATTGCTGCTGTGGTCAACACTGTTACATTGTTTAATGGATGATTATAGGGGTCATCTTACATTTACAGATGTTTTAGCCACTGAGCAGTCATACAAATTTATTTTGAAGAATTCGTAAGGGTGGGGCATAAAAAACAATATTTGTGTTTGAATAGGTGCTTGATCATCAGTCTTGTTCAGTCACTCACGTGACTGTTGACTCATGGTGCTAGTGCAAGGGATAGTCCAGAAACTGTGAACTAGCCACTGCAACCATCTATTTCTGAGCTTAAAAATGAGCAGTTTTGTGAAACACAGGAGGAAGTAGCATTAAATTCTGTCAACTTACAAACTTTTGTTGTATTAGAATATGATTGCAATAAGCTAATATTTATTGCTTGTGCCTTTGTCGCGCATTTTGCGCAGGGTTGGCGTGGTTAAATCGTATTTGGCATGTTAGTTTGAAGGGGTGGCCGGATGCCCTTCCTGCCACCACCCCATGCCCCCTGGAACAGAATCAGAGAACCCCATCTGTCTGCGTCTAGTGTTAATCATGAAAAAGTGCAGATGCGTTTCAAAACGTCTGAGTTGTGTGACTGAGGCGGGACGTGGGGACGAGCCAGCCCAATATTCACCTAGAGGGATGTGGAAAATCGCCTAAAAACCACATCCAGGCTGGCTGGCACACCGGCCCTTGTCGTTAATCTGGCGGGCGAATATGATTTCAATAAAAGTTCTCATAAACGATGGATACTGAAAACACACACACACACACACACACACACACACACACACACACACTCACTGATTTTTAAGTAAAGATAACATTCAAAGGCGAAAAAGGTGTGCCTCAAGATCCATTACTCCATTCTGAACCCAAAACAATACCTTATTTGGTTATGGGAAATTCTAATGATTTACCAAGTGGGGGTTGCAAATGAGAAATTCGGTAGAGTACTGGTGGAAAACATTACCAGCTTTAGAACAAGAAGAAACAAGAAAGCAAAGTAGTGCAGAATTAAATTTCTAACCAATAAAAGCCACATTTAACTGACAGCAGTTGTTATTGCAAGAATAAATTACAGCAGAAAGACCCATTCAGAAAATACAGCAGACAACACTAGATTGTGGGATGAGCAAAAGTTTGAGAATTGGGCCAAATCATGATTTCTGTCTTACTTTTTACATACTAATTTCTGCTGTTACATATGACCACACCCTAGAAGATACTGACAGCCTTGTTTCCCTGTTGCTCAAACACAGCATGGTTTGAGTGGGAACAGTGAGACCGCCTGGGCTGAGAAATGAGTACTAGGACAAGTGCGGGGAGGGAGGCTACTGCGTACTTCGGCTTTTTATGAACACCTGTCATGTTTAAACTGTAGTTTACCTGAATCCATTTGTACTTGTAATCAAATTGACTTTCAAATTCGATGAACACTCAACAATAGCAAAAATTTCTGCAGGAGATAGTAAAAATCTAGATTGGAACTAATGACCTGCTGAGTGTTTCGGACAGCAATGATGTCGGTGCTTATCATGATGTATGATGGGAACGATAGGGGGTATGTCAGCTGCTGGCTCTACACATCCAGTGAGAGAGCAGAGGGCAGGCAATATGTTTGCAAGCAAGAGACATGGTAACATCTCACTTCAGTGTATGTGCAAAATCTGCTAATTATTCAGAAAAAAGCTGTGGTCTCAGCTTCCACCATAACCACAGCCTCAAAAATTGCAACATATTCAGAAGTAGTAGCCAGATATGCGACAACGAAGATAAAGTTTCATAGCCATCGTGTTAGGAGGAGGAGGATGTTGTTGTTGGTGACAACTCGATGATGGAGATGATGATAATGATGATTTTTAATGATTTAAAATACTTATGTCACAGTTGACAGGCCAACTAAACAAAAAAAGGCAGTGAAGATAAAAATTAATGTACACAATTTCTTTTTCTTCATTTCTCTTTGCATTATCAAACAAAAAAAATTTTAATTTTGGATAGTCCAGATATGTTAAACATTTTTTTCCAAAGATCCTCCTAAAGAAGGGAGGGTCGTCTCCTATCTCGAGTCATCTTGTACACAGGTAAAACAGTATGTATGAATTAATTTTGTTATTGGCACAATATACCACAAGTTCATGTGATCAGTAGTTCTGTGTGCACAAAAAACTAAAGAAAATATATTTATGGACTCTTTTTAACTGTCTTTATTAGTGGAGGGGAGGGCAGTGGTAGTGGCTGCAGCAGCTACACATTTGTTCATTTTTCTCATCCTGATGGCCTTGTGTTTTTCTCTCTCATACCAGCTGCCTTACTGGTAAGCAGCCTTACCTGGTAAGGCTCTGCAGCTAGCAAGTGAAGCTCAAGAAACTGCTGGGTGGCCCTTACCACTTGACTCACTGAAACACCCTTCACAAAGCTATTTTAATTGAAGTATAACCTATGTCGAATCAACATCTTTTTTTAAGGTGTCACCATATGATCCAGTGTCAACAAAGCTAGTCAATCTGACAGGTCAGTCCTTTCTCTTTCTTCCCTCCCCCAGTTTTCTCCTGCCACTTCTCCCCCTCATTCTCTATCTGGCCTCTTCCCCACCCTCCATTCCATTCTATTCTATTCCATTCCATTCCCTGCCATGCCTCTTCTCGTCCCTCCCACCCACCCACCCCTCCCTCCATTCCATTCCATTCCATTCCCTGCCATGCCTCTTCTCGTCCTCCATCCCTCCCCCCATTCCCTGCCCTACCCCACCCCTCCCCCTCCCCCCATTCCCTGCCCTACCCCACCCCTCATCCTCCCCCCATTCCCTGCCCCTGCCCCTGCCCCTGCCCCTGCCCCTGCCCCTGCCCCTGCCCCTGCCCCTGCCCCTGCCCCTGCCCCTGCCCCTGCCCCTGCCCCTGCCCCTGCCCCTGCCCCTGCCCCTGCCCCTGCCCCTGCCCCTGCCCCTGCCCCTGCCCCTGCCCCTGCCCCTGCCCCTGCCCCTGCCCCTGCCCCTGCCCCTGCCCCTGCCCCTGCCCCTGCCCCTGCCCCTGCCCCTGCCCCTGCCCCTGCCCCTGCCCCTGCCCCTGCCCCTGCCCCTGCCCCTGCCCCTGCCCCTGCCCCTGCCCCTGCCCCTGCCCCTGCCCCTGCCCCTGCCCCTGCCCCTGCCCCTGCCCCTGCCCCTGCCCCTGCCCCTGCCCCTGCCCCTGCCCCTGCCCCTGCCCCTGCCCCTGCCCCTGCCCCTGCCCCTGCCCCTGCCCCTGCCCCTGCCCCTGCCCCTGCCCCTGCCCCTGCCCCTGCCCCTGCCCCTGCCCCTGCCCCTGCCCCTGCCCCTGCCCCTGCCCCTGCCCCCCCTCTAACAATTTCTTAACTCTCTCCTTTGTGCTCCCCTTCTCATTCCCCATTTATCCCATCTCCAATACTCTACAACACGCAAGCGCGCACACACACACATGCTCCCTCCCTCCTCTTTCACGGCCCCTAATCCATCTCTTTCCTCTGTCCACCATTAGTTCATTTCTTCTAGTGTTTCATAGTAAGGTCTGATTTCTGTTTCTTGATCTTAAATGTTTTGTTATTCAACATCAAGACAGTATCACTGCTTTTGACCTCTGTAACTGTTGACATCTGTAACTGTTTGTTACCCTTCAGTGTTGACACATATGGCAGTGTATGATTACTTTTTGCATTGTGATATGTTTCAGTGATGTTAAACCAACACCAATGTTGCGCGTAAACAGCGAAGATGTGGACCTCACTACTCCTGCCACATCTCCAATTACAGATTGCAAGTTTAGCATTTCAGAATGAAACACACTTTTGAGAAATGTTCTTCATTACAGACATTAGGTGTAAACATTGTCTTTACCACATTAGATCAGTTTGTTAGAATTTGCATTACTAAATTTAGTCTGTGGATGAGGAGAAATTGAAGTGTACAGTTAAATTGAATGTAATAGTTTTCCAGCACCATTGTACATTTTTCAGACATTCTTTGTAGGTATAGGGAGATGTTTGCATACAGTTAGATTGATTTGGGGAAAAGAGACTGAAATAACAATGAACCAAGATAGATTAAATGAATAACAGTAGCATAAAAATTTCTAAACCACCACTAAAAGCTAGCACTAAAAAAATATGTAACAGGTTCACAGTATGCCATACATTCATCAATGCCAATTACTGTTTGCATTGTAATGTATTGTACCATGTTAGTTTTAAATACCATTTTTGCTCAATTTCAGTTGTATAATATGAGGCATTGTACCCGTACCAATGTCTTTTCTCCTCAGTATGTAGATCTTAAAATACAATATATAAAAAAGGAGTCACGTCAGAATTTTTCTCCCTTTTCTAGTCACAGAAAAACAAGGCTTAAATGTCAGGTTACATCAAATGTTTAATTGGTGAAGGCATTTATGACCTAAAGCAAATATTTCATGCCAACCTTAAAATAAAACTACTACTTCCTCTCGCATAAACCTTCTTGGTAAAAATATTAATAGATGGCAATAAATTACAGTTACAGTCTTCCTCAAATTGCATGTGGAGTGCTCCTAGAATTGATGAACAATAAGCTTGACATTTGATTGATTTTGATTTGTTGTTGCTCAATTCAGTTCAGTTATTTATTACATATTTATTGTATGTCATGGAAGGTCCCGACACCTTTCTTTGTTCCTCTTCTGGGTGTGTTTTACGTTTAAAATTTGTTTTGATGAGAGAATATACTGCAACAGTAGTATAAATAATATAAAGTTACAAAATGACTTGATCTCTTAAGTGCTATTACACACACACACACACACACACACACACACACACACACACACACACACACACACACACACACACAGGATGAGCAAAGTTTTTTTTTTCCTCAATTCTATATTGAAATTTATATGTATACTACTTGTATAAATATTTTTTTTTAAAATGTGTCTCGCAGTTGTTTACCATAACAGTAATTTGTGTAACTTGATACACCCTATAATGTAGAAAATTTTCATATTTGTTTGTAATGTTATGCACATGAACGTTGTTTCAAGTTCATGAAGTTAATTCTGTGGAGCTGCTAAATAGTTTAACGTATTTTATTTTGGACATCAATGTGTTTGAGTCTGTTATGAATTAACTGTTGATATGAGCCTTAAATAATGTTACTATTATTCTTTTAATTTTCATATGGTGAAAATTAAGTTCTACATCTGTTTATCGTAAGAGTTAAGTACTTATGTGTCCTCAAAACCTCTATGTAGTCAGTACTGCTATATGCCATACTGTTAATTTCAATTAATGTTTCATTCTTCTGAGTGTCTTTCTATTTATGTAATTATAGATTCTGGATGCATGTATATTATGTGCTTTTTATGTATTAAACATATCTGTTCCTCTGTGAGTGTTGTTTGCCTCTGTAATTTCACACTTCCCTGAGTACTGGAATTTTCCTACTGTCATAAGGCAGTCATTAATTTGCTGAGTTGCATGGATGCATGCTGTAAGCCCTTTGTTATTTTAATTAGTTAATAAATAAGACAAGACTAAGTAGAGTTTTTGTGTGTAATCCTTTATTAGCATTAATTTCTGCCACTACTGCTTCTCTGAAACAACTGTTTGAAATGCGATTACTGCATTGCTTTTTATCTTGTCAATTGTGCTATCAAAATTTTTTATAAATTGCTCAGCACCAACTGCAGAACTGTGAACATGTGTGAACTTAAATTCAAGGAGAGCAGGAAATGAAATAAGCCATACTAAACCTAAAAATACTATGCAGTAAAAATAAATAAGTGACAATAGTCAAGACACCCTGTTCAAAAATTCACATCTATGAAATTAAATGCTGCTGTCGAGTGACTCAGAATCCTGGTGATCGACATTGTGCACTGCTAACATGCTTGTATCCTTTGAGATCTTGCTGCTCAAACCTGATAGATTCTGTGACATTAGTCCTATGAAGAGACACTGCCAATTTCAGCTCATCCCAAAATCAACTGGATTCAACTCAGCAAAAATCAAAGGTCATTTGGTTGATTCTTAGGGGTCTTTCCCAGTATTATGCAGTGTTTAAGGTATTTTCAGTAGTGATGAAAATTGTTGGAATATTCATAAATGATAATGGCCCGAACAATGGTCTAACCATGTCCTTGCTTAACCTTTTGGTCTCAATGCTCATGATGTGCACTGGCTGTATTAACACTGTTCTTCTACAAGCACCATGTGTCAGACGAATCCCAAACTGCAGAGTGAGATTTTCACTCTGCAGCGGCGTGTATGCTGATATGAAACTTCCTGGCAGATTAAAACTGTGTGCCAGACTGAGACTCGAACTCGGGACCTTAGTCTTTCGCAGGCAAGTGCTCTACCTGTTTTAATCTGCTAGGAAGTTTCAAATCCCGAACTATCCAGTGAAGAGAAATTGTTGCTCTTTTCCCAGGTTCAATTTCACATGTTTTCTTGCCCACTTTATTCACCCATTGTGACATTAGGTGAAAGACGTGGGGCTTGTACAGCTATTCATAATAGAATCTTGGAGGCCAAATTGGTTCTGCAGAGGCAGTTTATAGTCTTAATCAACATAGCCCTTAAAGTGCCTCTGTAAACGCAGTGCCCATTCTATTGCCTTCTTCTCGGGGTATTTACAAACCATAATTTTTGGTAAGTCATTAGCCTGGAGATGTTAAGCACTGATAACCACTAACAGGCAGACCTACAAAGTTTAGTATGTCTTGGCATTGGTTGAATGTTCATATGAAGGTGCTGTGGTGTACACCAGTTCAGTGGGCAATTTACCTTGCTGACAACCTTTCTTGCCATAAAGTGACAAACTCGTGCATTCCAAAGCTTAAAAAAACAATCTGTCACATTGCCCCATTCACGAGTGTACACGCAACCAACTCTACTGAACTTCACTGCAAATGTTGTTTGCTTTTACCTCCATTACACAACTGGTTGTGTGATACATATTGATTTCCTTGGGCAAGTGTGTTGAGAAAGGTGTTTATGATTTAAAATAATAAAAACTATAACTATAGAGGGTGGTGCAAAACATTTTTCGATCAGTTTGTATTAACACTGCCCCACCCGTCTTCCAGCTTGGCTTAGAAAGAAGTTAAGGTCCATTTTAATTAATCTTATCAGTGTTGTAGGTCATTTTTTCTTTAAAATTCTCTTATTTTTCGATTACTGGTTGGATAAATTGCTATTAAGTAAAGATAGTTATTGCACTGGAAAAATGGCAAAATTTAGAGTGTTCATGATTTAATGCATCAACAGGATGAAAGACCCTAAATGAAGTTTAAAGTGCAGAAATATAAAGCCACGCTTGAACTTTTTGAAAAAAACTTGGTTTGCTGCAAATCAACTAGTTTATTTGTAAAAGCCTTTTCCCACAGTATTGCCCATGAAATACATCTTTTCCATTTCCTTCAACCCCCTCCTCCCTCTGACCACATCTTCTTCCTCCACCCTCCCTCTGACCACATTCTCCTCCCCTCTCTCTTTCCATTTGTCTCCGCTGCTTCCTTTTCCCCCTCTCGACTAATGTCTCTATGCCTTCCACCTCTTTCATGCATCTTCCCTCTCTGTCCATTTCTACCTTCCCCTCATTCTGCCCATCCCCCTCCCTCCAATCCATCTTAACCTGTCCCAAGCCATGCTGATCAGCACATGCAGTCCCTGCAATACAGCTCAACAAACCAAGCCGATACTGCTACCACAATGTGCCTGTCATACAGGGGGACCAACAATCAGGGGCTTGAAAATCATTTATTTGCCCCTCATGAACAGTGCAATGTAGGTCACTAAAGCAGGACAATGCTGCTATAACACAACATAACATACCTGTCATACAGCTACATTGTCAGGATCTGAAAAACTGTTTCTTTCTGTTGATATGGAGGCTTTCCTGCAAAGCAGGTTTGATGTGGCAGGCCAATACTATCCCCCACAACATGCCTGTCATGTAGGGCAACTTCCATGCTAGGGGCTGAAAGAAACGCGTTTTTTCCCCCCCATATCTCTGCTCCTCTTGGAGCTAGAAGGTTATAAACTTCCACAGTACTGATACTCGCGAAGTTTACTGTGCCATATTTGGTTGATATCAATCCAGGGGTTTGCAAGAAAACCCCAGACTCTCTGCTTTATATTTATAACAGATAAAGAACAATTTGAAGTTTTTACAATTATTTTTCTACCTATTTCATTCTTATTCTGCACCTTGTATAAAATTTAGGTTTTAAGGAGAAAATTAGAAAAAGTTTTCATGGCAGATAAACAGAATGTAATAAATTGTTCTTCAAACAATCAAAAAAGATAACAAGTATTTAGAATTCACAACCAGGCACGTATCTCTAATGAAAGTTGAGAGGTGAGAGATTTGCAGTACATCCTGATGTTTGCCAGCAGAAACCAATTTGACACATGAATGTACAAAAGAAAATTGTAGCTTGCAAGATTTTGAAGTTGGGCGTCATAGAGAGATCTAAACAAAGTACTGTGTCCAGAGGTTGCAAGAAAGCACAGGAGACCCTCTTCTACAAGGAGGGTAGCAAAAATATTCAGAAAATTACTATCCAGTATCAGCAACATCCATCTGTTGTAGAATATGTCAACATATTCTGAGCTCACATACAGTGAAGTATTTTGAATAGAAAAACGTATATGCCAACCAGCATTAATTGTGAAACATCAGAAATGCTAAACGTAACTCATGTTTGTCTTGCATCCTTTTCAAAAAGCATTTGTCTTGTTATCACAGTAGCACTCATCAATAAAAGTACATTAATGTATGGTATCAAATTAAATGTGTGATTGGATTGTGGGTCCCTTAGCACGTTAACTTGGATGGAGCGTCACAAACAAAAGTAAATGTGATAATGGGTAACTTATTGTTGTGCAATATGTTGGAACAGTATAATTTTTAAAAATTTTACTGTAAAAATATCACAGTTCACGTTTGTCATGCATGCCAAATTGTAATTGACACTGTTACAGTAATTTTTTTAAAGTAAAAATAACACTAGGTGCATTCTAGGGAAGTACGTTATACTCTTTCTGTTCGCAGTGTACATTAATGACCTCTCAAATATTAATAGTAACTTTGAACATTTTGCAGATGTTCAGTTAAACATAAAGCACTATCTAAAAGTCTGCACAAGATTTCAGAGTAGGAGAAAGATTTTTAACTTGCTTCAAATGCTCAGGAATGTAAAATTGTGTACTTCATGAAATGCAGAAACATAGTATGCTGTTACAGGAACATAAACAACCCACACTTTGAACCGGACAACTCTCACAAATACATAGATGTAACATTTTGTAGAGACCTGAAATGGAGTAATCATATAGGCTCCGTTGCAGGTAAAGCAGACTTCAGTTCATTGACAGGCTACTGGGAAAATCTAATCACTCTACAGAGATTGATTAGATGATACTCATGCAACCTATACCAAAATAGAACTAATCTGAACTGGCAGACATTGGAGGACAGTATCAGATATTCCACAAGTCTACTTCTAAATTTTTCAAGAAATAGTAGGAAATAAGGGGGTCCAAGAATATCAGTCTTACACATAACATTCACATATGGACTGCACATATAAGATTAATCAAATTACAGTGCGCACAAAAGCATGGAAGTAGTCATTCTACCTATGTTCCATATGTGGATGTTCTGGGAAGATTTCACAAGATTTGGTACAGTCTGAAGTACCCCTCTGCCATGCAAGTTAGTGGTTTGCAGTATACCGATGTAGATGTAGTCAAGAAACCTATAATTCTCATAATTGAGAGAAGAATACTACATATGGAATTTGAACATATTAATTTTTGGTCGGGTTGGTAATATTCAGATACATTAAAATAGTTCCTAATTCTCATATGTATTTGCTTTTGGCATTGGCCAGAGAGAGAGAGAGAGAGAGAGAGAGAGAGAGAGAGAGAGAGAGAGAGAGAGAGAGAATGGGGGGGGGGGGGGGGGGGAGACATTACAAATGCTACTAGAATTATTCAAAACTTAAGAGCCAACTGGAATTTTCAGTTTCAAGGAGAATAGTGGCGAATGGCAAAATAGTTTGGAGATTTCTCAACAAAAGGCTCTGGCCGCAGTTGCTGCTAGTCATTATCTTGTACATGTTGTAGCTTTCTTCGCTTACACTTAGCTGATACATCTGTCTGCCTGGTGGAGCAGGATGTAAGTTCAGTTAGCAAAGATTATAATCGTGTCGGTGGGCTTCGTCAATCTTCAGTCTGCCTTCACTGGGTATGCCCTTGTTTTTCTTAGTATTGAATAAGCACTTATTGGGGATTCCTGGATAAATCATCACACTTTCACTTTTTTGTGTTTGCTCAAGATGCAAGTTCCTGTCACTGATGAGTTTTCATCAGAATTGTCAACGTATCATGACAGATCTGTATCATTAATTTTACACACACGCACACACACACACAGAGAGAGAGAGAGAGAGAGAGAGAGAGAGAGAGAGAGAGAGAGAGAGAGAGAGAGAGAGTTTCAACAATTAGAAGGGAAATGTGATTAAATTTATTATTAATAAACTATACTGAGCAGATGTTCGCCAGTGAATCCACAAAGGAGTGGATAATGACCAGTAGGACCCTATCTGTGCTTGGAACAGCTACTCTTCTGTGCAAGTGAGGAAATTAGTATTTAGCTTGAGTTATCATGTACATAAAGATAACTGTCATTGGGAGAGATTACTAAATTTTGAAGGACAAAAAAAAGGAAAAATACACCCAAGAATCGCATAAAATGTAGATATTAATAGCCTTTAAGTGTCAGTATTCAGGTATCAATATTTCCTCAAATACTTCTGTTATTGGAATGTACTTCACAAATGATGAGTTGGTCACTTAATAAAACAATAGCTGTTGAATGAATGAATGACTTCAATATTATGCGTTTTTGTATAACCTCTTATCAGACATGTGTGAAACAGAGAAAAGACAGTCCTAAGTAAGAGCAGCAGTGCTGCCAGCCATGGCACATGACAAAAATATCCACAGGTTACAAGTAAAGGAGACATACCAGTTGCATCGAGTCATACAGGTTAACTGAAATTGCATGACAAACATAACTTTCTGAGGCAGCCCAGTGGTTGTATAGTGATAGCAGCACCATGAAACAAACTACTGATGACTACTAAATGACTTAGTCACCATTATTGTAGTACTGTTCCAATTATACAATGTGGTCGCGTGCTTCCTGTAAGGTTTCTTGTCTCATATCCAGTACTTCTGGTATCAGTATTGGAAGATGGGTACAATTTCTTTATTATATTGCTTCCTTTAATAGCTTGACAGTGACATGTGCAAATATCTTTTTATACATCTCCAGAGAAAAGAGGCGTGTGGGTCCAAACTGGTGATAGTCTGGTTAGCTAAGGTCAATTAGAAGGGAAAACAAATTATTGGAAAATGTGGAAATTGTTTCTACTGCGCCTGGTTCAAAAATTGACATGACTGTGGCTTTGCAGCTAGTGAAGCATGTTTCGCTAAGCTGACAGAGTGCAACTTGTCCTAATAATTAAAAGGAATTGTGTGATTTCTAAGTAGCAGATTGTGGTCTGTTTTCTGGATTCTGGGGAAGTTTAGTTTCTCTGTGTATGTAGAAGGCAAGGCAAGGCCTCGTCTGCTCCTAATTAAGTGAAACTTGTCCCCTATTATATTTGTCAAGTTTTACAGATTGAAGTTACTGGAAATGTTAGAGAGCTGCACAGTTTGTGATAATTTATATTACAAAAATATTTGGTCAGTGTGAGATTATTCAATATGATCAATAAACTCCAAATGGAAGATACTGTGTTTTTAAAATTCAAGGTATGAAGCATGAGACTGCTCCCCTCCATATCATAGACATAAAATACCCAACAATCTCGATCTTTTGTAAGTGGCATAAGAAGGAGTAACATATAAAACTGTTACCAGGTATCCTCCCTAGCGCAAGAAAAAAATATTTAATATGAAATGTAAAAAATAAGAAATTAAGGGATCGTCGTCTATAAGATGAGTTGTTTGTTGTGACATCGTCATCTTTGTTCCATTTGAGTGATTATCCATACTTCTCTCAACATAAGGGAAGGATGACTTTAATATCCCACATATTTGTACTACATCCAGAGGACTTGTCATTAAAAAGAATTGTGTAGATTGTATGTGGTAAAAGTGGGTGAATAATAGAAATGTGTGTCAAATGGACAGAGAAGTTAATTTAATACAATATATTACAAAAAGGAAAAAGTGTGATTTGCAAATAATTGTGAAAACAATGAACAGTATGTTTCTGACGTTTAAATCATTATAGTCCATTCACATTAACTGTATTACGCAGTACTATGATGGGTTATGATTAACTTCTGTCATCTAAAGGCTGTTTTTTCTTCTTGTTAATTTTTTTTTATACTTAATTAACTACAGACGGGGAGCTCTATTTAAATTGGATGTTGAACTGCACTGTTGAGGATGCCAGCTGAAGATCCTCATATTTTGTTTGTTCTCCAACTACAAACCATGAGCCTATTACATCAGATGTTCAAGATTTCTGGAAAAAAACAAAATGAACCGTTCAAAACCAGGGCAAGATCAGGCCCACTTCTGCTGTTTAAAACCCCAGTGAGAGATGGACATTGGCAGACTGATCAGACACTATTTTGTTTTATTTCATTTATGCTCCACTCATACATTCCATTATCGTGGAAAATGCCACCATGAGATTCAGTAGAAACTGATAAATGTTGTTATATTAGCCAAAAGTGTAATTATGTGTAATTCGTAAAATCAAGAAAATGATACAGATGTCTCTTGAACAGAGTTGGCTTAATTAGCTCAGATATCCTGTTACTGATGATTCAAACTACAAATGAACTAAGTATGTACTCATTACATGTAAACTTATATTAAAATTCAAAATGCATTTTTACGTACTTGATATATAAAGTGATGCATTGCCTACCATTGCACACAAAATATTTCTGGAGCACTAAATTTTGTTACCATTTGCAGGAACAAAACTACAAGTCTTACTATAAAGTTTGTTGCTAGTGTGGTGGAAGGATTTATTCTGCTCATGAAGGTGTCTTCCAATTAATATTGCGATTTTGTACTGATCAGATGGTTCATAGCTTTAGACAGTGTTAAATTCAGTGAAATAACGTTTATAATCAGAAATAAGTAAATAATCTGTAATTGCCTGTAACCAGTAGAAACATGTCACTTAATTATAACTTGGTGGACAACACCGATAAACGGGATCTGCTACAGTTCTATGCTCAGAGGCCAGAGTCTTACACTCAGGTAGTATAGAGATCACTGCTTCTGAAAGATCTACCATTTCCTTCCTTTCTCTATCCTTGATTCTCTTTCCCAAAGTTTCCCATTCCACTCTATATGTTAAGAACTTGTTACGTTGAAATTAATGTCAAGATATTTCTGTGTGTGTGGGGGGGGGGAGGGGGGGGGCTGCTTCTCAAAACAGCTTTTATTGGTTTTTCTTTCCTTCCAACTGATCCTCATTAGTCTTCACCAAAACCACAGTACCGCTGATTGTAAATGCTTTCTAGTTGTTTTCGACAGTGTCCATCTTTTACCTTTATATGGGAGCATACTTCAGATGATCATAGGAAACAACTCACTCCAAAGGAAATGGAGTACGTGGAAAACTTTCAACGACATTAGTAACATTCTAGCAGTTCATTGCGTAAGGACTGTGACAGCTTGCTTGTAAACAAATAAACAGTTTTTCATCCAAGTGACAGGAGTCTGCTATGGACTACAGATTAACAGTCAATATCATTTTCCATTTTAGCTCTTGTTCATTTGCCAGCTTTGATGACCTGCCTGTATCTCTTCTCGAAACCATCACGCCATGCTTTTTCCATTCTTCTGCCAGTAGACCCTTCATTTTTTTAATTTGTTCTCCAGCCTAAAACCCTGGTAGTTTTTCACCATTTGTCTACATTCATTCATGTGTCTTATTTTGTCCTCGAGGGTACTGATTTTTTAAGATCTTTGTCACGTATTTGGAACCATTTCAAACTTTTTGCCTTTGGCCTTATAAACTCCTAGTTTTTGTTAAACAATCATCAGGCAGTCAGAAAATGTGCCTATTGAATAATGACCTTTTCTTTTTAATCAAACATATTACTGATTCTATCTCTCTTTTTTCTGAACTGTTCCTTATTTCAGCTCAAACATACTTTTGTGTACGCCCATTATCTATCTTTCTTCTTCTTTTATGTGATCAGGCCCAGTGGACTGCACGCTGTTACAAGTTTCCTCCTACATTGTATTCTGTCTATTGCTGCTATCCATCATCTGTTCACATCTATTGATGCTTGGTTTAAATCTTCCCTGGGGATCTCTTTCCTGTAGATGTGAAATCCAGGAGCTTCCAAGGCCACCTGTGATCTTCCATCTGGGCCAAATGGCTGGCCTGCTGCATTCGTTTGGCTTTGACAGTTCCTGCTATGTGCGGCTGCTGGTATAGTTGCTCAAGCTCTTGGTTGTGTCTGATCCTCCATTCCCCTGTCTCTTGCTTCCAGAACTGGACCGAAGGTCTTCCAAAGCATTTTTCTCTCAAAAACAAGGAGCTTACGGAAGTCCTGTTTCCAGGTACTCCATGCCTCCCTGACAGCCATATAGAATAACAGGCTGGATCAGGGTTTTGTATAGTCGAATCTTGAACTGTCTGAAGAGAGATCTGGACTGAAGCAGTTGTGCTGGGCTGTGGTAAGATCGGTTTCCTGCTTGTATTCTGGCATTGACCTCTGCTTCACACGACAAGTTCTCAGTGGAAAGTGCCCTTAGGTATTTAAATTCATGACCTCTCTTGTAGGACTGCTATCCCACCTGCAGTGATTGTAGATGAGCAGCAGTCTGAATTTGACCACATTTCGTAATGAGGTACTCTGTCTTGGCTTCGTCGAATTTGCTGGCAGCCTCCTTTAGTGCTCTGGTCATTTGCTCCAACTCCTGTTCAGACCTGGAGAGGAAACAGATCTCGTCTGCATAGGCTAAGTATGCCTGTCTCTTTCCTTCAGTTTCAATCCCTTCATTCTCTTGGAATGTCTTGCATATGATATTATTAAGGGCAAAGTTGAACAGGATAGGGGACAATCCATCTCCTCATCTGAGTCCTGTTACAATTTCAAATTCCTCATTTATATGATTTCCGATCTTCATATTTGCACGTGTTTCACTCGGACAGATCTTTATGAGATTGTTGAGTTTCTCTGCAATGCCAAACTCCCTTAAACAGCTGAGCAGGCTCTTGCAATGTATACAGTCATAGGCCTTCTTAAAATCAACAAATAAAATATGCAAATCTTTACCATATTCACTCAGTTTCTCAATGAGCTGCTGGAGAACTGTACCATAGTGTCTTAGCTTGGCTTCAGTGCTCAGAGACTTCTTATTATAGAAGGGGCAATCTGAAAGTTCCTGTTTGATGGCATTGTTGCTGCAGTGTATATGCAATATAGTGCAAATTTAATGTAGGTATAAAGCACCAACATGTAAGCAAGGGATTAGTGTGGCATTTGTGTCCTTCTGACATGTGAGCAGTAAATATAGAATTGTGAACTATAGCAACATTATTACCAAATGTGCTGTTATCCTTTCCTTGGCTGCTGAATGACAAATAACAGTGGACATCCAACTGAGAGTGAAGAATGTGTCTGGAGCAGCATGTATGTTGAAAGCCACTATAGCAGAATGGTTGACCTAGTTCCATTTTGCTTCATAACAACGCACCTCCCCGTATTGCAAATGTCATAACACAGAAGCTATGCCAGCTCAAGTGGGATGCACCTGAACACCCACACAATATGATCTCTCGTCATGTGATTGTCACACCTTCGATTCCTTAAAGGCCTTGAAGGATCAACAATTCCTGTCAGAGAAGGATATGTGGCAAGCTGTTACAGATTTCTTCAGACAGCAAAATACAATGTTTTATCATTGGTGGGATGATGGCTTCATTGCTCACAGTAATTTTGCCTGATTGGCCTATGAATTCTGGACCGTATGGCCTTCCAATGGAAACTTTTTGATCGCCCCTTACAAGTTTTTCATCATGTGACATGCTCTTTCCAGTTTCCAGATCGTAAAATTGATCCCTTCCTGCTCCAGTTGCCTCACGTGGTATCTAAATTTCTTCACACAATCAATATTCCTGTGATTTAAAATTATCTATTTTGGTCCAGCGCTAATGTTTGTCACATATTTTGTCTTCTCAAAGGAGAGCTGTAGTTCTACATTTTCAGATGTCCTCTATCAGTTAATCAACCTTTGAGATAATATTGTTGACAAAAATGACTACATCAGCCACAAAGGCCAAGCAATCACCATACACTCATTTCAGTTTGGATCGCAGTCTGAACTGTTCTTCATTCTACTTGACACAATATCTTCATCCATTCTCAAATGACCTTTTCCAAGACACAGATAAAAAGGAGTGGAGAGAGTCCAGCAATTTTACTGACACTTGTTTTGTTCTCAAAGGTGTATGGAATGTCAGCAATGTCTTTTCTCTTTTGATGCTATGTTAGACTGTTTAATCAGCTTTCTAGGTGTATCACCCACACCAAATTGATCCAGGACGTATGTTTAGTAATGACTTATGCTCAAAGGAGTTGTATGCTTTTAAAAAGTCAACTAACGCAACCACAAGCATACCTATCAGTCGTACCTGATGATGTTTTATAGGTTTAAAATTTGCTGTGGGCAAGAATTTTCTTTCCTGAAGCTAGCCTGGTACTGACCAATCTGTTTGCCAAAATGATCCATTCTGTTTGGGGGTATATTGGAGACGATGTATAATACCCCTGTAATTATTAATGTCCATGATATAAATTATTTAATCAGTTTTCCTTCTCCCTTAGATCAAATAAGAAATGAGATCCCTTTGTGAAAATTGTCGGCATATATACCAGTACAATAACAAAGAGAAATTAATCCTGTTCAGTGTTAACAACATACTACAATATTTTTTTTGTGCTTTTAGAGACTGTGTATAATCCTTAGAAAAATAGCAGGAAAGCTATTGCTTCTTCAGTTATATTAAGAAGCTTTTGCTCCAACCTTCAAACTCCCTTACCCGGCCACTAATAGAGAGACTTAAGTTACCACAAATTCCAAATAACTTGCAAACTCCCATTTTCTCAAATATGTAAATGATTGCCAAGAGTGGAAGAGGCAATAACTGACTGAAAAAAATCTGAGTACCAACTGAGGAATTAACCCTGAACCTTTGAATTTGTAATATGACACTAAGCAGCTTAGCCAATGTGTTGCATACACTCATATTTAGCAGACAGTAATAACTAATCTACATTCTGTAAAAATCATGGTGGTTTTATCTGTTGATCATTTCTCTGTTATGTAGCATTTGGGACAGTTGTTTGGATATGTTCAATTTAGGTAAATAAGAAGTTATAACACTTCATTCTTGGACAACTTTCAAGAAAATATTTCACAGCTGGAAAGGATGCACCTGTTTTAAGGGGAAATATATACAGATAGAACTACGGAACAAAAAATGCAAATGAAAAATAAGAAATAAGGTTATGAAATTAAATATTAGAAGAAGAAACGAATTAGTGAACATTGTATAACAGTCTGACATATAAAGGGAGGCCAAGGAGACAGAAAGCATGAATATGTGATAAAAGGAAAAAAGTGGGAAAATAGCAGCATTCTAAATGTGTTTGTGTAACAGACTGTCTTATCTGGTGAGTTTTTGATTTCCCATACAGTTTCAGCCATTCATCTTTAAAATTTCAGTACATATTCTGCAAGGTATGAGCAGCATCTAAATCATCTTTGCAAATCTACTGCAAAACTTTTTCAATGTTTGTCAAACAATGGAAAATCCAGAATGGAATGTAATAATATTATGAAAAAGGAAGCTACTTACACACACACACACACACACACACACACACACACACACACACACACACACACACACACACACACGAATGACTGCAGTCTCTGGCAACTGAAGTCACACTGCAAGCAGCGGCACCAGTGCTTGATGAGAGTGGCGACTAGATGGAGGTAAGGAGGAGGCCGGGGCAGGGAGAGGGAGGGATAGTAGGGTATGTTAGGGGCGGGGGACAGTGAAGTGCTGCTGGGCAGCCTTCAGGGATTAGGTGGAGAGAGTGTACAGCAGTTATGTGCAGTCCAGAGATTAGACAGAGGGACAGAGGAGAGGTGGTGGTGGGGTGGTAGCAGAAAAGGAGAGAAGTGGAAAGACCGGGTGCAGTGGTGGACTACTTTGTGGAAAACACAAACCAATAATGATAATATTTTTAGTGTGCAAATAAAATTGGTTTTGCAAGGGGCATACAACTTAAATGAGTAAACTTGCATAGACTAGAGGTTACAGGAAAGCTGCAGAAAATGTTTTACTGCCAAAGAGCGGCCAAGAGCTTGTGGCCATTGTTTACTGTGATGCAGTATGGACTTTTTTTTTCACTCATTACCCTAAAAGGGCATAGGAAGACTTGGAAAATACTCTGCAACTTTCCAGACAATCTAGATGAAAAAATTACATTTAAAGAGAAATTGAATCGCAAAAGGAGAAAGGGGGGGGGGGGGGGGGGGGGGGGGAATCACCTGTCATCAAAACAATGCAGCTACCCTCAAAGGGATTTTGGTAATGTAGGAAACTGAGGGATGTGAAGTACAAATTGTTTGACCATCCAACTACAAACTGGGAACTTTTCATTTTGCTTTCCTATATGTGAGTCTTAGCAATTATATACATATGACTATATAGTTAAAATTTTAACCTTATAACTGTGCTTTCTATGTCTATTGGCCCAGTTTTCATATCATCCAGTTTCAAACAAATTTCTTTACTCCCTCATGTTATTTCGATGACTGTTATGTTTAGATGGAGCTTTGATTTTTTTTTATCTAGCCATGCAAAACGTACCTTTTTATTGTTGGTTGATGCAATTCATTATTCATGGTGAATATTAATTAATACACTTTATTAGTATTAATTACTCTCAGTGCACAAAACCACTGAAATCACACAGCGGTGGTATATACTAGTATCTAACATAAAGAACTTCGGGCAAAAGACATAATTTTATATCATTTTGATATCAAAGATAAGTCTTTATTTGAATGCTTGCTCTTGCACTTGTGTTGACTCTCTGTTGAGATCGCCACATCTTCCCTTCCCCTTTTTGTAGAGCTGCAACTTGCCCTGCATCTCATAGACTTAGTGACTTGTCTGGTGCAGTCCAACTTCTTGTTGTGATCTGTTGTTGCAAAACCAGGGGCCCCTCTTATAAGAAGAAATTTGCAAATCACCTGTTTTCCAGACTATGTGAATATTAATGTTGGCTTTATAGGAGACATGAACCGTGAACTCGAAACTTGTGAATGCAGTAGTGGTTCCGATGCGTCACTGACTGGTACTTGCGCCTGAAGTAGAAAATGGACTGGAACGGTGGCAGTTGCAAGTACAGTGCCCTCTAATGTGGTGGTATAAGGTATTCAGTTGAAATACAATGGTGGAAATATTTATTGCTTCACCTTTTACAATTAATAATTTTTATTACAATCATTGAATAAGTGAACTAAATTTGCCTGATTTCTCTTGATTTCTATCAGAAACGAATATACACAATAAGCTTTGTCAATTTGTTTTAATTCTTAATTTTTTGTTTCTATTATATGTATTAAAAACAAAGATTCCAAGACTTACCAAGCGGGAAAGTGCCGGTAGATAGGCACAATGAATAAAACACACACACAGAATTTCGAGCTTTCGCAACCGGCGGCTGCTTCGTCAGGAAAGAGGGAAGGAAAAGGAAAGATGAAAGGATGTGGGTTTTAAGGGAGAGGGTAAGGAGTCATTCCAATCCCGGGAGCGGAAAGACTTACCTTAGGGGGGAAAAAGGATAGGTATATACTCGCGCGCGCACACACACACACACACACACACACACACACACACACACACACACACACACACACACACACACATATCCATCCATACATACACAGACACAAGCAGATATATATAAGGGCAAAGAGTAAGGGCAGAGATGTAAGTCGAGGCAGAAGTGTGGAGGCAAAGATGTTGTTGAAAGACAACCTTACTCTTTGCCTTTAAATATGTGTGTGTGTGTGTGTGTGTGTGTGTGTGGGGGGGGGGGGGGGGGGGGGGGGGCGCGCGCGCGAGTGTATATCTATCCTTTTTTCCCCCTAAGGTAAGTCTTTCCGCTCCCGGGATTGGAATGACTCCTTACCCTCTCCCTTAAAACCCACATTCTTTCATCTTTCCTTTTCCTTCCCTCTTTCCTGATGAAGCAGCCGCTGGTTGCGAAAGCTCAAAATTCTGTGTGTATGTTTTATTCATTGTGCCTATCTACCGGTGCTTTCCTGCTTGGTAAGTCTTGGAATCTTTGTTTTTAATATATTTTTCCCATGTGGAAGTTTCTTTCTATATACAGGGTGTTACAAAAAGGTATGGCCAAACTTTCAGGAAACATTCCTCACACACAAAGAAAGAAAATATATTACGTGGACATGTGTCCAGAAACCCTTACTTTCCGTGTTAGAGCTCATTTTATTACTTCTCTTCAAATCACATTAATGATTGAGTGGAAACACACAGCAACAGAACGTACTAGCATGACTTCAAACACTTTGTTACAGGAAATGTTCAAAATGTCCTCCGTTAGCGAGGATACATGCATCCACCTTCCGTCGCATGGAATCCCTGATGCACTGATGCAGCCCTGGAGAATGGCGTATTGTATCACAGCCGTCCACAATACGAGTAAGAAGAGTCTCTACATTTGGTACCAGGGTAGCGTAGACAAGAGCTTTCAAATGCCCCCATAAATGAAAGTCAAGAGGGTTGAGGTCAGGAGAGCGTGGAGGCCATGGAATTGGTCCGCCTCTAGCAATCCATTGGTCACTGAATCTGTTGTTGAGAAGCGTACAAACACTTAGACTGAAATGTGCAGGAGCTCCATTGTGCATGAACCACATGTTGTGTCGTACTTGTAAAGGCACATTTTGTAGCAGCACAGGTAGAATATCCGGTATGAAATCATGATAACGTGCTCCATTGAGCGTAGGTGGAAGAAACTAAAATTATGAGCACACTGTTGCATTTAATACTTTGTTGCTCCACCATGTGTCTTAATTACCGCTTGGCATCGTGAAGGCTTTGAAAGAATTAACATTTTAACGTACTCCCCTTTCAGTTCATGAAACCACACATGCACAAGAGTCTCCAACAGCTCCTGTTTATTCCGTGGCTTCTTTTTGGTGATAGCATTTCCCATGAAATTCCAACAGTTCTCAATAGGATTGAGATCAGGGCTGTTCCCAGGCCACTCTAATACTCAAACCCCTGAAAAATGCAGTTGGAAACATCTCCAAACTGTCTCTAACTGCTGGCATAAGCTTCCCTCCAATGATGCTAACGTAAGCATATGCATTGACAGTGCCATTGATGAAGCCCAGATGACTTACTCCATGACTGGAAATGCACCCCCAGACCATCTGTCCTTGTGGGTGTTTCACTGTATCTGTTATGCATGATGGCAAAAATTCCTCACCTTTTCTTTGATGCATGAACACTTTTTAAATTTGGACTCGTTTGGAAAGATTACTTTGTTCCACATCTCAGGTGTCCATGTCGCATGTGCCTTTGCCCATTGTAGTCACTGTTGTCACATTATCTTGGTCAATAAAGGCTTCCTTCTAGAAAGACGGGCTGAGAGTCCAGCCTCCAATAGTATATTTCTTACAGTTCTACTGGTTACTGAGATGTTGCACATTTCTTCCCAGTCTTGCTTTAGTTCAGTTGATGACAGGCGACGATCATTGAGTGAAAACCTTTTCAATACCCGCTCCTGTTTGGCAGTAGACGCCCTTTTCCAACCTCTTCCTTTCTCACGATCAACATTTCCTTTTTCCCTGTATTTTTTTCAGTAACCTTGATATCATTGACTGATTAAATACTGTCTTAGAGGCTGTCTATCTGGTGCTGAGACCAACAAACGAATAAGCAAGTATAGCAGCTTTCTTTTCTGGGGTTAATTCAACTGACCGCCCATCTTCTTAGTGCAAGGTCTCAACTCAAAATGGCAGTATAACCACTGGTTTCATTGTAAAACCAATCGACAACAAAGAGTTGTGTATTGTTGGAAAACCTGTGTCAAGAAGTCAGATAATTAAGGCAAGAATATGTCAGCAACACAGCAACGTTTAGCAACAATGGGACTGGTATAACCTGCAGCAAACTGCTGCAAAAGACAAAAAGACGAAGTAATTCATGGTAAGCAATAAATATTTCCACCACTGTAGTTTCTGTCTTGCCACGTATTTATTTATTTATTTATTTTTTAAACTGCTTATCACTTCTTTCAATCACCCTGAAGGGTTGTGCATATGGTGGAGTTTGTGGTGGTCTTAGGGCATCATTCCTTGGCCACACATACTTGTACTCACACGTAAATAAGACCTCGAAAATGCATTTTCTTTCTCCATGCCTTAAAGGGTTTTGCATCATGAGAAGACACACATGCAAACATAACTGGCTTAAAACTGCTGTCGAATTACCTGGCATAAGCTGAAGAACAGGTGTGGTCAAAAAGAATTCACCCTGCACTCCTATCTGTTCACCATACACAAGCTGTGTGGCTGAACAATCCCAGTCCTCTTTTATCGTCCTGCAGTGTATCTGACCCGGCTTCGGTGTGACATGTCAATCCAGCCTTTAAAGAGTGATGCATATACCGTTCCATTACTTGCAGAGCGGTGGCTCATAGTGCGAAAATGGTTACATCCACATAACTTGAGATGCTCCTTGAACAGCTGGCTCTTAATTTGTCTGTCCCTGTCTGTAGTGATTATCTGCAGAATTCCACACCTTGCAAACCGTCAGTTAACTAGAGCACTGGCCACTGATTCCACAGAAATGTGTGGAACAGGTAATGCTTCAGGCTACCTAGTAAACCTTATGATCATAAGTAAGAGGCAAAATAAGTGAGAATGTGGGAGAGGGTCCACAGTGTCATTATGGGTTCCAAAAATCTTCCTTTTAGGGTGGGGAAAGAATCTACAGGTGCAAAGACATGCCTGGGAACTTCAGAGCTTTGGCATTTTCTGAAAGCACACGCCCATCTCTGGCAATCCTTATGAAAGCCAGGTCAACCCACTTTATCTGCAACCAGCTTTGCAGATGCTTTAGTTCTGGGATATGATAGGTTGCAGTAAATGTTAAAAGTGCTATGTCGCCACCTCATAGGAATGAATGACTACTCCGTTACCCAATGTGTCGCACCAAAGTGTTGCACAAAACTCCTCGATGTGTGCCCTGCATCAGTATGTACTCTAGCCATAACACTTTGGAATCCAGGTTAACTATAACCTGATGGAGGAAAGCACGTGTCTCTTGTTCCACTGCCAACTCCACCCAATCAACTGGATTAAGGCTGCACAGTTTTGGGACAGTCAGTTGGCTGCAATATTGTTTTTACCCACAGTGTGATGAATATCAGTTGTAAATTGTGCAATATACTCAGCGTATCTTCACTGATGAGGCAAGTTGAGCTGTGTCAGTTGTTGGAAGATCAATGTCAGAGATTTGTGATCTGCAAAAACTTTGAAATGCTGGCTCTCCAACCAAGACCTAAAATGTTACACTGTCAAGGTTGTGAAAATTCTCAGTCCAATGCACACCATTTTTGTTGTTGACAGTAGCTCTGTGGTTACCAATTTGGAGAAATGAACTATTCCAACGCTGCGCCTACAGCCATCTAGCTTGCATCAACCAACAATGCCATGGTGGCACCTGCAACTGGGCATGCTTCGGCTGCGTTCGCCAGAGCTGTTTTTAGGTCACAACATACACTTCCAGCACCTGTTCAGGGAAACTTCCTGCTGCTATCCATAGTTTTACAGATGAGCAGTTAGTTTAGAGGTTCCCATACCTCTGGCTAATGTGGTAGATGTCTTCTAGAATAGTTCAACATCACTAAAAATGATATGAAGCCTTTGTGTTTTAGAAAAGTTCCTGTAGAATGTAAATATTGTAGGGTTAAAAGAGACCACACACTTAAAAGCAGAAGCTTTGAGTTTTCAGTAGGCACACAGAAAAAAATGGACATGCTAGCTTATGGAGTTATCCTTTGACGAGCTAGAGTATAATATAGAAATACATTAATCTTGAAGTAATTATCAGGCCTTTCTACAAAGGGACTGCATATCCCAAAACTGCACTTCCTGTTTTAGCCAAGACACATTTATTACAATTATTGACTATTCCATAACTCTCTAGCCTTTCAAACAGCATCTGTAACTGCTTGATATACTGCTTCTTACTCTCAGAAAACATCATAACATCATCCATGTAACAGAAAACAAAGGCAAAATGTTGCAGTATTTCGTGCATGAAGCAGTGCCATGCCTGGGCAGTGTTCCATAGGCCAAAAAGCATGGTACTGCATTCAAATAGGTCAAATGTGGCGGCAAGTGCAGTTTTGTGCTTATCTGTTTTTACTACCAGTATTTGTTAACTGTCACACTATAAATATGTGCATCAGACACATTATTGACAAACTGCTTATTTGCTTCTGTCTCGGGTTCTTCGGCCGACGTTCGTGTGATGATTTTGCTGACGTTTCGCCAGCACGAGTGGCTGGCATTGTCAAAGCTTCACCCTCCATTGCCCGAGACAGAAGCAAATAAGCAGTTTGTCAACAAGTGGCCACGAAAGTCTTAACAATTTTGTAGACACATTATTGTTAAAATCGGCCACATTTGGAACTGGATATCTGTCCAGAGTGGTGCATGGGTTTAAGGTTCTATAGTCCCTGCACATTATTTATGAGCCATTATATTTCTTAATCATTTGGAGAGGGGATGCCCATGCACAGAAAGAGCTTGTGCCTGTCCTCTCTGAAAGCGTACTGTCAAAATCTAACTGTAAAAACTTTGTGTTCTGCCTAACAGCAGCTCTTGTCATGGGGAAAGCCTCATCAGAGGTCCACTGCATGAGTGTCTAGGGAAGTGATTCCAGCAGTGGTTTCCCATTGCCTTCCACTGATGATGATGAAATGATAATGAGGACAACACAACACCCAGTCCCTGAGTGAAGAAAATCCCTGACCCAGCCGGAAATCGAACCTGGGCCGCTTGGCGTGACAGACCGTCCGGCGTGTTGACCATTCGGCTATCGGGGCAGACAATCCAACTACGCAGCATGAAATTTATGTGGTGGTAAATGCCGCAGCCTATCAGCCAAAGGTTGTCCTGTTGTGGTCTGTATGTGATGTGTGGAATGGTATCATTTGCTCTTAGCCACTGCTGGGTCCATGAGTGTGAGAAAGTCTGAGACCAGCTGTTGTCTGTCATGATCTTGGTAGCTGGCATAGAGGTATGCATTCAGCCTCCATTCAGTTCTGAAAGAAGCTCAAGCACTGCAATAGTTGCTTTGCATCGGTGTAGCAGCCACTTTAGCTCTAAGGACAGCACTACTCTTTCAAAACTCCTCCATGATCACATGAACCATGATATTCTTAACTTCGTTCTCACATATGCTTCCATTGAGCAGTTGACAAGTTTCTCTCCACATTGAAATTTTGTTAACACTGACCATGGTCTGTTCTGAGTTCTTGTCCTGTAGAACTGGCACAAAAGCTGTGAACTGCTTAAAAATTTGCCTGCAGTGTGTGGTAGTGCCATTGCGCACTATGTGGCTCGATGCAGAAAAGTGGAAATCTCCATCCACATTGAATATCATTGTCTGCTGTCTGTATGTGGCAATTGCAGAATTACTCACTTCTGTAAGTAAGGGACATGTTGAAGATGTACAGTGTTCATATGTTTCTGTAAGATACACACCGATTTCTGATTCTGTGTCAATAAGAGAACGGTCAACAGTCATACTGTCTTGCAGAAAAATCTGGCCAGAGCCAGTAATTGCAGATGCCGGAGCATTTTTACTGTGAAATATAGCTGGGCATAATAGTTAATTAGCAAATACTCATCTTTGTTTCTCGGTGATCTCCAATGCTGCAGAGCTGTAAAAGAATTTTTGTGAATATTTGCTCCATCAAAATTTGTTGCAACTTGCTTAGCTCTTGACAGTAAAGCTAATGGTTTAGTAGTACCAAGAAAAATTTCAAGAAATTCAGGTTGTCACGATGTACTCTTTCATAATTACGTTTTCATTGCATAAAACTGTAACAAAACTGGCTCACAAAAATCTTTCAGAAAACTGAGGCCCCATTGGCTGTTTCGCCACTGCTTGTATATATTTCTAACAACACTGTTAACATCATTCATTATTCGAAACAGAAAATTTATGAATTAGAATCAAAAATTTTCTGTTGTAAATCAATTGGTCTCATCTAGTTGCACATTAAATTGTTCCTCTCACATTGCAACTTTTAAGTTTAAGTATTGAAATTCATAAAATATGTTCAGTAACAATGCTTTTTATTAGGTTGCTTATATCCGTAAGATTATTAGCTGGAAAATGTTCCTAACATTTGAGCAAGTTTATTCTATAAATACTAATGAAAAGCTGGTTTCAATTCTTCTAAAAGTTATTTTGGAATTACAAAATCTGAGATGTTTATGACTTGTGTTCAAGTATCAATTAATAACAGTCCAACCAGTGCAGAGATATTTGTATGATTGCTAAAGTCAGAATGAAATCAACGCAATAAATTGAGATCGAAAGACCAGATAAATGAAATAATACTGTTACAAAATTTATAAAAGGCTATAAATGTGGCAGCCTGACACATGCGGTCATACTTATCCTAAAGATCATATATTGATATCTTTCCACAGCAAGAAATTCACTGTGTCTTCCTTTGACGAGTATCATCCACCATGAACTGGAAAATGTTCCATTCTGGTTTGTATTTTATGTGATATCTCTGAATCACTTTTGACAAATGCTATGATGATTCATTAATGAGGATATGGTCCATTAATTCACCCATGCTTCGCCAACTAAGATTGTGGTCCTCTCCAGTCAACTCAATCTGGACAAAACAAACATTACCCTCCCTTTATTCCTTTGTTTGTACTCCAATTAGTACATTGCTCTATCATTAGTGAATTGGTGTTCCAGTGAGAGAGCCTGCCATTGTTCAGTATGTTTGTGATGTACAAGTTTCAGCCACCAATGTTTAACTTGGTTGTATTTTATTTACTGAGAAAGAGTGGTATCAATTTAACTGAACACTTGCACTTCACTTTTCCTGGTGAGATGGAAAGTGGAGCACAAGAACTAAGGTTTTGTGTAATGTTCTATTTTTCTCTAAACACTGATAAAGGAGACATTAAAATTGTAAGGTCATTCAGCATTACATACTGAATACGCTGTTAGGATTCCCACTAAAATATTAATTCAAAATGTAAGCTAAGGAAAAATGAATCTCCAGTTGTTGCTGAGTGTTGAGAGAAGGGTAACAAGTAGGAAAAATCCTTTTATTAATGATTTTTGGAAAAATTTATTCCACTTAACTGATAAAGAATTTCTGAGCCACCACCTAGCTTCAAGTTTCGGGGAAATTCAGTACCCAGAGAACTGATGTGCATGCAGTGGAAGTGCAGAACATTGGACCAAAAGGCATGGAATTAACAGCCTGCTGTTGTTGCTGTGAAACAAAAAAAAGTTACAATAATGTCAACAAAGAGATAGAGGGGCTGGCCAGTACTTACCTCAGCTCAGTACAGCCGATAGAAACACAAAAAACTATCGGCTGTACTGAGCTGAGATAAGTACTGGCCAGCCCCTCTATCTCTTTGTTAGTAATTGTTTCACATCTTTATATGAGATTTTCCATTAATTAGTTACAATAATATCAGTCAGTCATTGCTCTGTTAGCATTTTTGACTTACCAATATATTTTTATGCGAGAGCTATTATAGTTAGAATTGATTTCTTTTTTAAATGTTGTTAGAAAACTGTTATTACCAGGTGCATTTCATGTAATTTTATGTCAAGAGTGTATGCATGGACATGGGGTTATTTTTATTCCTTGTTTTGTCATTTAGTATTATTCGGTGGATACTGACACCCAGAGCAGCTGAACATTATCAGCAACAGTCAGATGCATATTCTAGAACTCCAGGTATTATTTTTATGCTGGTAAATTAATATTTCCAAGGGATTTTTATTGTAGGGTCCTTATACCAGTGATACACCCACGACAGACTATAGTATGTCTAATTATATGAAGTTTAGAGCTCAGCATTAAATCTCCAGTTTTTGAGAAAGGACCACAAAGCTTTGTAAACTTCTTTACATTCTTTTTGTGATATATTTGCTTTTATTCTTCCTACATTGATATAAAGAATCTTAAAGATCTCTTTGCCAATGAGGTTGCAACAATTTAATAAAGTGGTCACAATACGGACATTATCGAGTCATAGAACTGTATCAGTATGATAGATGCAAGAGAAATTTGAAAGAGTCACGTCTATATGGGAAATGTGCAATTGTAAATGAATGATTTGTTACAAATATCAAAATCTCAGCTCTACCACCTGGCAGTAAATGCGAAATATGCTGGATAAGTTCAGTCTGAATTAAAGTTGACTTCATTTGGGTCACGGATGCATTCAGCATGCAAAGTTTGATTTGTAATGAAGAATTACTAAAGCCCCTTGCACAATAATAATTTTAGATTTGTAGGACCTGTAAATGTATATTCCGTCGACAGGTAAAATGACACCATGAATCGCCCCCAACAAAAATAAGAAATTCTGTTTATTGATCTTAAAACTGGTAACGTTATTAAACCAATGTAAAAATAAATCCTATATGTGTCAGTAAAATATAGAGAGCAAATACTGTCGTTATACCTGTCTAAAGGTGATTGTGCCTCACTCCAGACTTGCAGGAAAGAGGAAGGGTTATTACACAATTTTTGATGGAAGTTAGTCAACGCAACACTGTTTCAATATATAGGCAGAAAACTCAAAAAATATTGTAGCCATTGTGCCCAAAACCCCATAGTGCTTGTAGGTGGAGGAGCTTTGGCGTAAACAAATCTCGACACCACATTCCATAAATGCTTAAATGCGAGGCCTACTAGTAGTTATGGCACTGAACTTTTATTCAGAAAGAGCAGGTATCACTACCTGGACTAGCCATCTTGATTAAGTTTTTCATGGTTGTCCTGAAATAATTTCAAGCAAATATTGAAATGGTTCCTTTATTTTTACCCCAGCCAGTTTCTGGGCCATTCTTAAGAAACCTGACTTATTATCCTCACCTCTATTTACTACAATGTGGCTGGAGAATTCAGCTATACTCATCTTCCCTTTTTTGATTTGATGTTCATGATTGGCAAACTCTTGTTAAAAACAAGTTCAGATATTTAAAATATTATGAAAAGGATAGATTGTTACTCACTGTAAAGATGATGCATTAAGTTGCAGGCAGGCATAACGATAAGACTGTTAGACATTGAGCTTTCAACCAGTGCCTTCTTCAGAAAGGAAGAAACACATACATTCACTCAAGCAAGCGCACACCCACACACACAAACAGGAGACTGCTATCTCTGGCCAGAAAGTCTGTGTATTTCTTCCTCTATGAGCAAGTGACTGACCCATCCTACATTATTCAAGTGTGTAATACCTGAACCCAATAGGACTAACGGGAGATATTGAATGGATTCAAAGAAGAGCAGCTTTAATGGTCACAGGTTTGTTCGATCCCTGGGAGACTGTCACAGATTTGTTCGATCCCTGGGAGACTGTCACAGATTTGTTCGATCCCTGGGAGACTGTCACAGATTTGTTGGATCCCTGGGAGACTGTCACTGATTTGTTCAATCCCTGGGAGACTGTCACAGATTTGTTCGATCCCTGGGAGACTGTCACAGATTTGTTCGATCCCTGGGAGACTGTCACAGATTTGTTCGATCCCTGGGAGACTGTCACAGATATGCTGAAAGAACTGAACTAGCAGGTGCTTGAAGAAAGACACAATGAATCCTATGAAAACCTAAGTAGACAGTTCATAAAACCAACTTTACGTAATGAATATAAGAATACATTATGATTCCCATAGGGACTGCAAAAAGAACATTAGACTAATTATTGAATGCACAGTAGAATTTAAGCAATCATTCTCCCCACAACTCACACATGAATAGAATGGAAGAAAGCCCTAATAACTGATGCAACTGGATGTACCTTCTACCATGCACATCACAGGGGTTTTGATCTAGATATGAAGGTTTCCATCATTTTATGCTGTAGAAGAGCATCACACACATATGGGAATGGCACCATACATCATCTGAGCAAGTCCCTTGGTTCCAGTCATCTACAGGTGTCCTAGGAGGAATAGTCAGTATTCAGGGACATGACAAGACTGATCATTTGAAGCAAAAAGTGTAGTAAAGTTTGGCTCTTAAAGGCACACCTTAAGAGCTACAACCTCTCATCCAGTAGAAACATGTTTCACTGTAGCGAAGATGAACAAGTGCTCATAGCTCCTGAGGTATGCAGTTTAGAGCACATTTTTTTGGTCACAGTTGATGCTGACATACATTGTTTTTCCCTCTATCCTAACCTCTACACTATTTGGAAGTATCTTTTTATGTATATTCTGTTATAAAACCTTTTCCCCCCTCCTTGTTTATATTACTTTTTTAATTTGCTGTCAGGGGAACTACATCATGACGAAACTGTGCTTTGTGTTTAGTCTTTGTATATTTCTGTCCTTGTCAAAATGAGTGTCATGTCCCAAGTCTTCTCTTGCCACTATTCAATCAGTTGTAAGCCTTTTTGTTAAAGTTTTCCTTGCAGGTTTTGCAGTTAATTTGAATATGAAAGCAGATGTGGCACACTGAGACAATGGTCATTGGAATGTTATATGTAATTGAGTATTAATGCAGCTTATTTGCAGGCATTTGTCTTGAATAATGTCTTGTATTATGCACAGTGTTGTATACTAGTTAATTGGGGTGTCATCAGAAAGCAGTCAGTGCAAATCAGTTAATTGTGATTCACCTGTTCCCATGCACCATTTTGCTGAGTGTGTTCATAGAGCGCATGTCACATTGATCAAATCATGAAAAATTTTCTTAGCATGATGTGAAAGTAACTGTTACAGATATGATAACCATATGTGGCAAGCCTGTGAGAAATGAGTATTTTACTGTGATAGCTGTGATAAATACCACAGTTGTATATGATGGCCTAGAATGTTTCACACTGCATCCTTTACAAGATTTTTACCTGTATCACATAATTCAAGAAAATATTCCCAAGATCATCTCACCAAAATTTTAGATGTCACATATTTGGGTACAATAATTTTGCATCATGCAGTTTCAATATTTATGCTCAAAGGTCAAAACATTGTGTATGAAAGTTTCTAAATTTTAATCAGCTCTTGATTGTGGAAGCTAAGGAACATAAGGTGAAAGTGCTGTATACTTTTTATACTGCAGACAAACATGATGACCAAATTATGTTTGTGCTATCACTCTTCTAAACAGAGACAACACAAATGTGATATCTTCTTTTTTTGGCATTATTTTGTGTGTTTTATTGTGAGCACTAAGTAATTTAAGATTTAATGACATCTGAAGCACTCTTGAAGAGACTTTCTGTCTTATGATCATGTGGAATATTATTAAAAATAAAATTATAAAAATAATTTCAAACAAGAATTTTTTTAAAAAATATTTTATTTTTGGTTTCAGCCTTTCTCTAAAAACTCCGGGAGCGACTCCTTTTCAGGCAACTACTTCTCACACAGAAAATCACCATGAAACCCCGAAAAGTGGTTACCAGAGAGCACGAGTTTTATATGACTATGATGCCAAGGATGCCACTGAACTGAGCCTGATGGCAGATGAGGTAAACACATTTCAAGATTAGTGGTGAACACCTAGAACAAGTAACATTAAATTAATATTTAGGGGTAATATAAACAAATTACATGAAATGGGACAAATAAGCAAAATCTCTAGTTGGGAAGACAAATAGAGGATTGGAAAAATTGTTGCAAGAGTGCTGGGAAAGTGCAGTGCATCTGTAAAGGGACCTGCACATATTCAGTATTTATTGACAATACTAATTTATCAAACCTTGGTATATTGAAGTGACATCATACCATCAATAATATTGGCAATAATTACAAAATTAAGACAAGGATGCATTGCTCTCACTATATGGAGGAGGTGTTGAGACACAGACATGCATAACAAAAAGACTGATAAATATGTGAGCTTTCAGCCAAAAGGCCTTTGTCTAACGTAGAAAACACACTCTTTCATGCAAGCACAACTCCCTCCTCTCTCTCTCTCTCTCTCTCTCTCTCTCTCTCTCTCTCTCTCTCTCTCTCTCTCTCTCTCTCACACACACACACACACACACACACACACACACACACTCAGTACACAAATATAACAGGATAGAAAATCGCTAATATTTGCTACAAAGTTCTGTATGCTATGAACTGTATAGTAGCTTGTACAACATATATGTATTTCTCAGAATACTTACCCTTCTTCATCACCAAGTAACCGCTGCAACCTACATCCTTCTGAATCTGCTTTATCTGTTCATCTCTTGTTCTCCCTCTATGATTTTTACTCTTCACGTTTCTCTCCAGTGCTAGATTGGTGATCCCTCGATGCCTCAGAATGTGTCTTATCACCTGATCCCTTCTAATCAAGTTGTGCCACAAATTCCTCTTCCCCAGCAAATTCTATTCCGTACCACCTCATTGGTCATGTGATCTACCCATCTAATCTTCAGGATTCTTCTGTAGCAGCGCATTACGAAATAATGTATTCTCTTTTTATCTAAACTATTTATTGTCCATGTTTCACTTCCATACATGGCTACACTCCATACAAATACTTTCAGAAAGGACTTCCTGACACTTAAATCTAGACTCGATGTTAACAAATTTCTCTTCTTCAGAAACACTTTCCTTGCCATTGCCAGTCTGCATTTCATATCCTCCCTACTTCAACCATCATCAGTTATTTTGCTTCCCAAAGAGAAAACTCATCTGCTACTTTAAGTGTCTCATTTCCTAATTTAATTCCCTCAGCATCACCAGATTTATTTTGACTACATTCCATTGTCCTCGTTTTACTCTTGTTGATATATCCTCCTTTCAAGACTCTATCCATTCCATTCAGCTGCTCTCTCATCTCGTTTGCTGTCTCTAACAGAATTACAATGTCATTGGCAAACCTCAAAGTTTTTATTTCTTCTCCATGGATTTTAATTCCTACTCCAAATTTTTCATTTGTTTCCTTCACTGCTTGCTCAATATACTGATTGGATAAAATCAGTGATAGTCTACAACCATATCTCTCTCCCTTCTCAACCACTGCTTCCCTTTCATGCCCCTCCACTTGTATAACTGCCATCTGGTTTCCGTACAATTTGTGAATAGCCTTTCATTCCCTGTAGTTGACTCCTGCCACCTTCAGAATTTGAAAGAGAGTACTCCAGTCAACATTGTCAAAACCTTTCTCTAGGTCTACAAATGCTAGAAATGTAGGTTTGCCTTTTGTAAATCATGTTCTAAGGTAAGTCATAGGGGTCAGTATTGCCTCACATGTTCCAACATTTCTATGGAATACAAGCTGATCTTCTCCGAGGTTGGCTTCTACCAGTTTTTCCATCCGTCTGTAAAGAATTCATGTTAGTATTTTGTAGCCGTGAGTTATTAAACTGATAGTTTAGTCATTTTCACATTTTTCATCACCAGCTTTCTTTGGGATCAGAATTATTATATTCTTCTTGAAGTCTGTGGGTATTTCACCTGCCTCATAGATCTTGCTCACCAGATGGTAGCGTTTTTTCATGGTTGGCTCTCCTGAAGCTATCAGTAGTTCTAATGGAATGTTGTCTACTCCTGGGGCATTGTTTTGACTTAGGTCTTTCAGTTCTCTGTCAAACTCTTCACGCAGTATCATGTCTCCCATTTCATCTTCATCTACAGCCTCTTCTCTTTCCATAATATTGGCTTCAAGTACATCGCCCTTGTATAGACCCTCTATATACTGCTTCCACCTTTCAGCTTATCCTTCTTTGCGTATTACTGGTTTTCCATCTGAACTCTTGTTATTCATACAAGTGGTTCTCTTTTCTCCAAAGGTCTCTCAATTTTTTCTGTAGGCAGTATCTATCCTAGCCCTAGTAATATATGCCTCTACATCCTTATATTTGTCCTCTAGCCATCCCTGCTTAGCCATTTTGTGCTGCCTGTCAATCTCTTGTTCGAGACCTGTGTATTCCTTTTCACCTGCTTCATTTACTGCATTTTTATATTTTCTCATTTCATCAATTACATTCGATATCTCTTCTGTTACCCAAGGATTTCTACTATCCCTCGCCTTTTTACCTACTTGATCCTCTGCTGCCTTCACTATGTCATCTCTCAAAGCTACTCATTCATCTTCTTCTGTATTTATTCCCCCTGTTCTTGTCAATTGTTCTCTAATTATTTTTCTGAAACTCTCTACAACCTCTGTTTCTTTCAGTTTATCCAGGTCCCATCTTCTTAAATTCCTACCTTTCTGCAGTTTCTTCAGTTGTAATTTGCAGTTCATACCCAATAAATTGTGGTCGAGTCCACATCTGCCTCTGGAAATGACTTACAATTTAAAACCTGGTTCCTAAATCTCTGTCATCTACATCTACATCTACATCCATACTCCGTAAGCCACCTGGCGGTGTGTGGCGGAGGGTACCTAGAGTACCTTTATCGGTTTCCCTTCTATTCCATTATATAATCTATCTGAAACGTGTCAGTATCTCCAGGCTTCTTCCATGTATACAACCTTCTTTTATGATTCTTGAACGAAGTGGTAGCTATGAGCAGGCTATGCTCTGTGCAAAATTCTACCAGGCTGCAATCCTCTTTCATTACTTACACCCAGTCCATATTCAATTACTACTTTTCCTGCTATCGAATTCCAGTCTCCCATGACTATTAAATTTTTATCTCCCTTCACTAGCTGAATAATTTCTTTTATCACATTGTATGTTTGTTCAATCTCTTCGTCATGTGCGGAGCTAGTTGGCATATAAACTTGTACTACTGTGGTAAGCGTGGGCTTCGTGTCTATCTTGGTTACAATAATGCATTCACTATGTTGTTCGTAGTAGCTTATCTGCATACCTATTTTTTTATTCATTATTAAACAAACTCCTGCATTACGCATTAAACCTATTTGTACACTCCTGGAAATTGAAATAAGAACACCGTGAATTCATTGTCCCAGGAAGGGGAAACTTTATTGACACATTCCTGGGGTCAGATACATCACATGATCACACTGACAGAACCACAGGCACATAGACACAGGCAACAGAGCATGCACAATGTCGGCACTAGTACAGTGTATATCCAACTTTTGCAGCAATGCAGGCTGCTATTCTCCCATGGAGACGATTGTAGAGATGCTGGATGTAGTCCTGCAGAACGGCTTTCCATGCCATTTCCACCTGGCGCCTCAGTTGGACCAGCGTTCGTGCTGGACGTGCAGACTGCGTGAGACGACGCTTCATCCAGTCCCAAACATGCTCAATGGGGGGGGGGGCAGATCCGGAGATCTTGCTGGCCAGGGTAGTTGACTTACACCTTCTAGAGCACATTGGGTGGCACGGGATACATGCGGACGTGCATTGTCCTGTTGGAACAGCAAGTTCCCTTACCGGTCTAGGAATGGTAGAACGATGGGTTCGATGACGGTTTGGATGTACCATGCACTATTCAGTGTCCCCTCGACGATCACCAAAGGTGTACGACCAGTGTAGGAGATCGCTCCCCACACCATGATGCCGGGTGTTGGCCCTGTGTGCCCCGGTCGTATGCAGTCCTGATTGTGGCGCTCACCTGCATGGCACCAAACATGCATACGACCATCATTGGCACCAAGGCAGAAGCGACTCTCATCGCTGAAGACGACACGTCTCCATTTGTCCCTCCATTCACGCCTGTCGCGACACCACTGGAGGCGGGCTGCACGATGTTGGGGCGTGAGCGGAAGACGGCCAAACGGTGTGCGGGACCATAGCCCAGCTTCATGGCGACGGTTGCGAATGGTCCTCGCCGATACCCCAGGAGCAAAAGTGTCCCTAATTTGCTGGGAAGTGGCGGTGCGGGCCCCTACGGTACTGCGTAGGATCCTACGGTCTTGGCGTGCATCCGTGCGTCGCTGCGGTCCGGTCCCAGGTCGACGGGCACATGCACCTTCCGCCGACCACTGGCAACAACATCGATGTACTGTGGAGACCTCACGCCCCACGTGTTGAGCAATTCGGCAGTACGTCCACCCGGCCTCCCGCATGCCCACTATACGCCCTCGCTCAAAGTCCGTCAACTGCACATACGGTTCACGTCCACGCTGTCGCGGCATGCTACCAGTGTTAAAGACTGCGATGGAGCTCCGTATTCCATGGCAAACTGGCTGACACTGACGCAGGCGGTGCACAAATGCTGCGCAGCTAGCGCCATTCGACGGCCAACACCGCGGTTCCTGGTGTGTCCGCTGTGCCGTGCGTGTGATCATTGCTTGTACAGCCCTCTCGCAGTGTCCGGAGTAAGTATGGTGGGTCTGACACACCGGTGTCAATGTGTTCTTTTTTCCATTTCCAGGAGTGTATTTATGACCCTGGATTCACCTGACCAGACGTTTTGTTTCTCCTGCCACCGAACTTCACTAATTCCCACTATATCTAACTTTAACCTATCCATTTCTCTTTTTAAATTTTCTAATTTACCTGCCCGACTAAGGGATCTGACATTCCACGCTCTGATCCATAGAATGCCAGTTTTCTTTCTTCTGATAATGACGTCATCTTGAGTGTTTCTTGCTACGGACAAAAAATTGTAGCAAACAGAATTTTTTGTGTGCGTATTCAATGCAATGGTCCCAAATTAACCTAGATAAAAATAATGGAAATTCTGGCTGGAATTATATGTAAACTAAAGGAAAAGCAATCACTCACCTATAGCAAATTCGATGAGTGGTGCATACACACACATAACAGAAAACAGCATTCACTATCTTTTGAGGTCTGGCTTTTTTAATAATAGAAACTACACATATAACCACACAGACACCCAATCGCTTACAACCATGGCCGCAGCAACACTATACAGTAACAACAAAAAAATCAATTTTTGACAATATATTGTCATTGGATAGATAAAAACACCACTCAACAAATGGCAGCAGAACACGCACATTTAAAAAAAAGTTATAATTATGTAAGTTTTTGGAGTCAATGGATTCTTCTGCCAGCAGTAGGGTTGAAAGAGAGGGAAGAAGGGTGAAGGAAAAGGACCAGGGAGGTAGGATTTCAGAAAAGTTACCCAGAACTGCTGGTCAGGGGAGACTTACCGTACAGGATGCGAAGGAAAGACTGATTGTTGAGGACTGCATCAGATGAGATTTGAAAACCTGAGTGGTTAAAGGTGCATGACAGGGTAATATGCAAGACAGAGATTACTATTAAAACATTGTACACGAATTAATAAGAGTGAAAATCTAAATGAATTGTGCATAACAGAAGTGGGAAGGGGCAGTGAAAAGTAGATGGAAATTCAATTATATATTTTCTCTAGCTGGTAACTTATATGAAACAGATGGTAAAAGGCTTGATTGGTAACAGTTAATGGTAGATCACACATGGTACAATTTATTATCAAAGTGACTGCTTATTTCAAAAACAATTTAACTACCTTCAGTTTTAACAAGATCCTACGTTTCACAATATGACACTATGCACTTAACTTTGAAACCTTAAGACCACGAGAACGCAGCATGGATAGTTGTTCTAATAACACCTTAGGGAGCACAGCTGACCAAAGCTGACTCAGTACTGCAACCGTCCACTATCTGCTATATTGCCACACTAAGCATGTGCACAAAGCGACAATCACTATATCAGAAAAGTGTTGTCAGAAGGCAATGATTGCCCTCTGGCAATCTGGACATAGCTAACCCAGCATTAGCTGCAGTAACACAATACATAATCTGTGCAAAAGCTAATCTGTAAACTTATGACAAATGTCAGAAAGAATGACAAATATACTGGCATGCCCAGGAAAAAAATCTATTTATTTTAACCAAAGACATTGAAGTATCTCAAAAAGTGTACATCAGATCACAAAAAGTTATGATTCCAATTTGTTTGTCTTGGCAGGGACATCCAATAATACCACGCTCTACTTGCCAACCCACCCCGTATTTGGGGGGGGGGGGATCTTGAGAAATTTTTTTATTTTTTAGGGGAATGCTCATTTTTTTATTGCAGATTATGATTCTATGGCAAAATCTACATATGTTTTGTCTAGAGCAATTTTTTTTTTTTTTTTTTTTTTTTTTTTTTTTTTTTTTTTTTTTTTGTGCACCACAGATGGCACAGTAATTGGAGGAATAGAAATGGGTACACAACCATAATTTACGACATGCTACTCAGTGACCCTTGGATATGCAATGCCGCTTGGGACCCCACCTCCATGCTGCAAGATTAGGACAGACCAGTTTTCATAACTTCTAATTCGAAATACCATTTGCAATGTTGTATTCCGACACATTGAACAGGGTACTACTCAACACGCCACTATGGCTGTGCAGCAAACTACGATATACTATAACAGGCAGTGCACTGCAACTGAAGCTTATGTATCATGCAGATGTAGAAGAGATGGCAGCTCTAAATATTACGTGCACTGCATATTGGCTGCACACCTGCGTATCATTTGAAGAACTGATGTGCAAGTGAACAATGAATGTTGCAACCACAGAAGAAAAAATTGAAATGGTCCTGATTTACGGAGAATGTAGGAGAAATTTTGAGGCCGCTGTTGCCTTGTATGCCAAGCATTTTTCGGAGGAAGCTTGCTCTCATTCCTTTTTTTACAGGGTTATGAACACCTTTCTGTCTGAGGGCAGCGTATGGACCAGCAAAAGAAAACATTCAAATGTGCTATAGGAGAAGCTAATGAAATAACTGCACTAACAGTAGTGCACGACAGCCTATGGATAAGTGCCCAAAAATTTCAGGGCAATTCACATACGACCATAGGTAGTATTGTCACAATACTACATTGTCATAAATATCATTCATAGCACATGTCACTGCATAAAGAACTTCACAGCACCGATTTCCATAATCGGGTAGTGTTCTGTGAATGGGCGACTTCAACAAATTCAAATGACCCACATGTTTTTTGCCAAGGTACTATTGTCCGATGAACCTACCTTCACAAACAATGGTGGTGTTAACTGACATAACATGCATTACTGGTTATGGTAAGTTGACCATAAACATTCTTGGTCAGTTAACATATGGTATGGCATCATTGAGAACAAACTCATTGGTCCATATTTTATCAGCAGCACATTGAATGGGTGCAAATATAGAACATTTTTGGAATAGGAACTACTGGTACTACTGCAGGACATTGCCCTGGATGTTCGACAACACATGTGGTTACAGCATGATGGTAAACCAGCGCATTATGCAATTGAAGCACTGGAGGTATTGGATCGTGTTTACAATGGTCAGTTGATTGGCAAAGGGGGCCTATGGCGAAACAAAGAAAATGCTCCAGACAAAATGTACGTAGATGTAGATTTTTCTGTAGAATCATAATTTGTAACATTAAATGAAATGGGGTTTCAAGGTTGTGAGAGAGCAGGGGGAGGGGGGGGGAGGCAGAGGGGGGGCAGAGAGGCATAAAGTTTAATTGTGGAATTAACTTGCAAAGAGGGGCCACAGTTGGTAGGCAAGAAATAACAGTTAATTATTAAATTATTACATGATGCTAAACTAACTAGCACATGGCTATGTATACGTAGCAAATGTCACTGCATGAAAACATACTTAAAACATAATGACACCTGATGGCATCAATAATCTTCAAAATGTGGTGTTCAAGAAGAATATAAATAGAAAAAGCCCAAAAATACAACTATCTACAGAATGTGTCCATTATGTAGAACTGTGTCAATAAATGTGAATTTCATTATTAAGTAACAAGCACGTTAATGTAAAATCTGTGACTGTTTCTTCACAAAACCAAATGCATGATTTGATTTTTTTTAAAATGCTTGTAATAAAATAATTATATATGTATATTGAACTAATCAACTATTTACTAATAATAATTGGTGTCCTTCACAGAAGAAATTAATTTAGCACAGTCGAGACCATTTGTTATACTTTCTTTAAGCACTCTTCATTACGTTCAAAAGAATGGGCATTGTAAGGAATGAATTCTCTAATTGGAATGTTAATAGTACACAAACTTGTATTGGTCACTTAATGAGATTCATTAATAAATTGTCTATACAAGATATATAATATTTCCAGGGTAAATAAACAATTGCTAACTTTTAGTAGGTGTAGAACTGAGGAGTGAAAATGAAAAGGGGACAAAGCTAGGTTTGTGGCACACAGTTTACATGTCTAAATACATGTTTGTACACAAATACCTCAGAATTTAGAATATCCAAATGTAAACATACTTTATATTGCTGTACTTTATCTTAATCACTCTGCTTTATAAAGAACATGACCGGCACTTAATTCATCAAGTAGCTCCACGTGGCTTTCTTTGAGAGCATCTCCATATTGCCAGCCAAAATGTGCTTCTCGGCCTCTGTGATGTCAACTGGCAGTGCACAAAAGATATTTACATACTAGTTCACTAGTACTGCTAGTTCCTTACACTACTTCTGCAGTCTGTCATATTCTAACAGTAACACAATATGAAACTTTCTTTTTCATAGTGCTATTTCATTCTCTTCTGTATGTTGATGGTGCTTCAACATGATGAAGTGCAAAATACTTTTTGCCATTAAGTAGCGGAAATGAGAACAGAGAGAAGCTTAACATCAAGACTGATGGTCACAAAGTAAATAAAGTAAAGGAATTCTGCTACCTAGGCAGTAAAATAACCAATGACAGACGCAGCAAGGATGAAATCAAAAGCAGACTCGCACTGGCAGAAAGGAGGTTCCTGGCCAAGATAAATCTTCTACTGCCAAACATAGGCCTTAATCCGAGGAAGAAATTTCTGAGAATGTGTGTTTGGAACACAGCAGGAGGAGGGACAGGAAGATATGACATCTGTTAAGACATCAGGGAGTGACTTTAACAGTTCTAGATGGAGCTGTAGAGGGCAAAAACTGTAGGAGAAGAAAGAGGTTAGAATACATCCAGCAGATAATTGAGGACATAGGTTGCAATTGCTACTCTGAAATGCAGAGGTTGGCACAGGAGAGGAACTAGTGGCGGGTTGCTTCAAGCCAGTCAGAAGACGGATGACTCAAAAAACAGAAAGTCTTTCCAACTCAACAGAATTTTGATGCACTATCTTTCAAATTCTAAATGGTCCCAAGTAATAATGCAGAAATTTCTTGATTTCATCCTTTACCTTTGAAGACTTGAAATGTAATGATATCTGCACATAATCTCTGACATTGAACACAGTGGGTTTCACTAAGTCATCGCTTCTCCATCTGCTGTAATGCCAATCACTGTGTGTCTACCTCTATGAACTCACTCCACGATGGAAGATCAGTAATCTCAAGGAAACTGTTCTTGGACTTCTTGCCATATAAAATGCACAGGGTGGTAGACCAGTACTATTATGAGCTAAACTGTTCATCACTTCTTTAAAATCAGATAACTTATTAACCCAGTTCTTATGTTTCTTTCAGTTGTGTGCTTGGAACATTCTTCCTAGCACTCGCGTTATATGCATAACTGGATTAGACACTGGACGATATGTAGCAATGTGACAGGTCCTCTCCTCTTCATTAGAACAAAATTGTGGTCCATTGTCCGATAGGGTACATTGGAGCCAAATCTTATCCAGAAAATAATCTTCCTTTAATTTTTTAAATTGTGATTTTGCCATTAACTTATTTCAATGGAAAGAAGCAAATAATTTTTTAGAATAATTCCACCATTACTAAGATCTGTGAGAAAGACTTCAGAGAAGTTCTATAGAGGTCCAAAGCCATGATTTCACCTATTGTTTGTGGGATAATATTGTGCATTAAGTCTTTTCTGTTGCATTGAGGTACATTGGTATGCTGATAGAAGTCATGTTCTTTTATAATTCTTCATACTCTAGTGACATGTTATTAATGATCTCCTGTTTCTGAAGTAGTGTATATATTTCTTTGAGCCAAAATGTATGAAACTGGTATGAATATATTTAATCAGATCATCAGTATTACGTTTTGGTTTGCAAAGTCTCAATGATTTTGAGTTGGTCTATTCTGTAGTTCAAAAGTAATCATTTATTAAGTAATATTGCTGAATTTTAGTCTTCAATTCATCTTGGTGCATTGTTTTTATCATTTTTAATATCTCGTTTGGTTCCTGCTCTGCTTTGATGATGTGTATAAACCTGTGAATTTTTTACTCCATCCTCAACTCCTATAAAATTAATCATGAACTCTCTTACATGTGGTGTCACAGTGCAAACATCCTTTAAATGTTGCAGATGATGTGAAAAGGCATTGGGTACCACTTTTGTTTCATTAGGAATATATTGGCTCTCAAAATGAAATACCTGTAGGACAAGGGCTCATCCAGCAAGTCAGTTATGCATTAGTTTGCACTGACGTGGGAAGGATAATGCCCTACAATTTGTCCGCGCACTGGTTTACCAACGAAATTGGTCAAAGTCCCAAACATACGCAAGTGCTTCTTGCTCTGCCATGCATTATTTCCTGTTCTACACTGACAAAAATTGACTTGTGATCGTGATTGTTCAATATTGTTTCTGGCCGTTTTCGCTGACTGTATGGTATAAATGAGTTCCCAGTCTAAATTAATCATTTTCTATCCCAAGATAAAATGATTTATTAAGATCAAGGACTTTGGGGGGTGGGGGGAACTTATCTCGTCAAACACTTCTCATTGATCTGGCTCCCATATCCACACTGAATTCATCTTAATTTAATTGCAATAAAGCAGGCAATGACAAGCAGTGTCATTTCAGAAAATGCTGGTAGTCTCCACAAAAACTAAGAAATGATTAAAATTAGTATTACGAAAAGGATTGATTGCTACTTGCCATATAGTGGAGATGTTGAGTCACAGACAGGCACAATAAAAATACTGGTAAACAAGTAAGCTTTTGACCAAAAGGCCTTTTACTGTATTATACAACAGGCATTGGCACATTCACGCAAACTCAACTCGCACACTCAAGACCACTGTCTTTGGCTGCCAAGGCCTGGCAAACACAACTTGCACACATATGGTCAAAGTATCTGGGTACGAAGGCCATGGTCGTGTGTGTGTGTGTGTGTGTGTATGGTATATTGCCTGATTCAGCAGGAGGCCTTTGGCTGAAAACTTACTTGTTTAGCAGGAATACAGTGAATTTTCAGCTCTAGCTCCAACTACTTGTTATAGCCAAATTGCAAAGATAACAAGTGCCATTGTATTTCTGGAAAATCTCTTCTGTGTTTTTAGCCTGGTCTCACTGGATCATAATGATGCGATTGGCAGCTTGGACATCCAAAACAAGCCTGACTGACCCATCTTTTTTAATTGCTGTCTGTATCGGATTACAATATTTACCATCTAATCTCCCAATTATATCATTTTCTATCATTTATTTGATCTTTTTCCCTTCAACTTCTCTTCTGGCTATTGCTACCAAATATGTTTTCATTTTGAATTGTTTGTGTGGTTGCACCTTAATTTTACATTGCTGTCCTTTCATCAATCCACCTGATTGCTTGTGTAAAACTTCTCGTAATCTTCCCTATAGGGCATGTGTGTGTGTGTGTGTGTGTGAGAGAGAGAGAGAGAGAGAGAGAGAGAGAGAGAGAGAGAGAGAGAGAATCAAATCGTCACTCTTTTCTTGAATTTTTGATGTGACCCCAAATTTCTTCTTCTCATACTTTTGGACGCATTATTCTTCATGTACAGTGGTACTTCAGTCTCATCATCTATATTTATTTATTTAACCTGCTCGATAATCATAACTCCTAACCCTGCAGAAGCTCCTCCTCCGACGATGATGATAATTGCGAAGTTAACCTCCTATTCTTTATTTTTATCACTAATTCTTAAACAGCCTCTCCCAAAATTAGTTCTACATCTTCAGTCAACAAATCATTGCAGAAATCCAGTCCACAGCCAGAGAATCAATAATCAGTACAGTCGTGTCAAAGTATCTTTCTGAAATCATGCACGTAATGAAAATTTGCACAGCTACAGGTTGACTTTTATGACTAGTTGCTTTGGCTACATCCACACAACTTACAGGAACTACAGGTTGGTTTGAAAAGTTCTTGGAATCACCATTAAAGATCAGTGCTAGTGCAGTGAGTTGTTCATGCGATATTCATCAGACTGTAAACACGTGCCACGTCAGTGCTCATGGAAGAGAGGCATGGTGGTGATGTGGCTGTGTTGTAGTTCCCACATAGTGATTTGTGAAGATGGAAAAAATCGAGATTTGAACAGTGATTAAGTACTTCATAAAGAAAGGTATGGAAGCAAAGGACATTCATGCCGATTTCCAGAATACAGTGGGGGACACTGCTCCTTCCTATTCAACTGTTGCCAAGTGGACAAATGAATTTGAATTTGGTCAGGAGAGCTTAGATGATGATCCACAAAGCGGTCGACAAAGATAGGTCACTACTCCGGAAATCATCGCAAAAGTGCACACAAAATGGTCATGGAGGAACGCCAATTGAAAGTGCACGAAATTGCTCATGCTTGCGAGATGTTATCTGAAAGGTTATATCTCATTTTAACTGTTGTTGTTGTTGTGGTCTTCAGTCCAGAGACTGGTTTGATGCAGCTCTCCATGCTACTCTATCCTGTGTAAGCTTCTTCATCTGCCAGTACCTACTGCAACCTACATCCTTCTGAATCTGTTTAGTGTATTCATCTCTTGGTCTCCCTCTATGATTTTTACCCTCCACGCTGCCCTCCAACACTAAATTGGTGATCCCTTGATGCCTCAGAACATGTCCTACCAGCCGATCCCTTCTTCTAGTCAAGTTGTGCCACAAATTTCTCTTCTCTCCAATTCTATTCAATACCTCTTCAGTAGTTATGTGATCTACCCATCTAACCTTCAGCATTGTTCTGTAGCACCACATTTCGAAAGCTTCTATTCTTCTCTTGTCAAAACTATTTATCGTCCACATTTCACTTCCATACATGGCTACACTCCATACAAATACTTTCAGAAATGACTTACTGACACTTAAGCCTATACTTGATGTTAACAAATTTCTCTTCTTCAGAAATGCTTTCCTTGCCATTGCCAGTCTACATTTTATATCTTCTCTACTTCGACCATCATCAGTTATTTTGCTCTCCAAATAGCAAAACTCCTTTACTACTTTAAGTGTCTCATTTCCTAATCTAATTCTGGCAGCATCAACCAATTTAATTCGACTGCATTCCATTATCCTCGTTTTGCTTTTGTTGATGTTCATCTTACATCCTCCTTTCAAGACACTGTCCATTCCATTCAACTGCTCTTCCAGGTCCTTTGCTGTCTCTGACAGAATTACAATGTTGTCGGGGAACATCAAAGTTTTTATTTCTTCTCCGTGGATTTTAATACCTACTCCGAACTTTTCTTTTGTTTCCTTTACTGATTGCTCAATATACAGATTGAAAAACATCGGGGATAGGCTACAACCATGTCTCACTCCCTTCCCAACCACTGCTTCCCTTTCATGCCCCTCGACTCTTATAACTGCCACCTGGTTTCTGTACAAATTGTAAATAGCCTTTTGCTCCCTCTATTTTACCCCTGCCACCCTCAGAATTTGAAAGAGAGTATTCCAGTCGACATTGTCAAAAGCTTTCTCTAAGTCTACAAATGCTAGAAGCGTAAGTTGGTCTTTCCTTAATCTATTTTCTAAGGTAAGTCGTACGGTCAGTGTTGCCTCACTTGTTCCAATATTTCTACGGAATCCAAACAGATCTTCCATTAGGTCGGCTTCTACCAGTTTTTCCATTTGTCTGTAAAGAATTTCTGTTAGTATTTTGCAGCTGTGGCTTATTAAACTGATAGTTCAGTAATTTTCACTTCTGTCAACACCTGCTTTCTTTGTGATTTTAAATGAAGAATTAGAAATGAAAAAATTATCTGTAAGATGGGTGTGACGAGTTTGACACTGAACCAAAAAGGCATGAGAATGGAAACAGCAAAATTACACGAACTAAGATATGCATTGTTGCCACACCCACGTGATTCACCTGATATGGCTCTGTCACACTTCTATCTCTTCCCAAAACTGAAAATTTTTCTTGGTGGATGATGATTCACGTCAAACAAAGAATTGATAGCAGGAGTTGACAACTATTTTGCAGGCCTCGAGGAGACTCATTTTCAAGAAGGGATCAAGGCACTGGAACATCGTTGGACCAAATGCATTAATCTACAAGGAGACTACATTGAAAAATTAAAAAAAAGTTTCAGTGATGTAAGTTCTTTTTGCTATTCCATTTAGAGAACTTTTCAAACCACCCTTGTATTTATTCTGTTTCACAAAGCTCTTCAAATAAATGCCTCGATATAACTAGCATCCAGAATCTAGGACTACTATAATTTTATGGCCATTTGCACTAAGTTCAATCACTGGAAATAAAGCAGCGTTTACAGTTTGTACTTACTTCTTAGTAGTTTGGCTTTAATGTCTTCAGTAGTGCATCTGATCATTTGAATTCATGGAGCAGACCCACTGAGCCATTGACATGTTGCGAGGCAGGTCTCATCCAAAATTATCTTTAGTTTACCAGTAGATGCTCATTTTGTTGATCTCTGTCACCCACATCTCAGGGAGCCAAACAAATCCAAGATCTTCTGTCTTTTACTACCTGCCAGTTCTGTCTTTACCAATTGTTTTTCCTCCTCTTATTATTTACGAAGCAATCATCATTGCACTCATAATTCCATGAGCGATCATCTTTTTATGCATCATTGTATCTCAGTCAATTATCGTTTTGTTAGTCTATGGTGGGTGCCCAACGTTATCTTCCCATGATGCTTTGCTTTACTGAAAATGTTGATTTCTACATGATGTGCCATATTCACATTCACCTGGTGTTTCTCATTGCCAGTCTCATCTAAATGATCAACAATTCATAACAACTCATCGTAGCTAACTATCTTCTTACTCTTCATGGCACATGCTTGATAAAAATGATAATCATATCATTGTCACTGATGGGGTCATTTAAATAACTATTTTGTTCCAAGTGTTTTTAAAGGAAGTAACACATTTGCACTTTGTCGCAACAGTAACCGTGCATCAAAAATAATTTCTCTTTGATGCTTCGATGTTCGTGTCACTACCAGTGCATGTGGGGGGGAATGTGTATCCAAAGTCTACAAATGTATTATATTGATCAGATACACAGATTCCCCACTTTCTAACACCCATCAGTTCCTCCTCCCCCTCCCCCCCCCCCCCCCCCTCCATATTATGATTCATCCAAAAGCAACTCCAAATTGTTCCTCAAAATCAACTGGACATAATTTTGTTTGTCAAACTCCTTAAGCTGCCCTTGCCTGAGCATGTTACCAACAATAATATTTGTTCAACAGCCAGCACTGCAATTTTAGTGCATTAGTTTTTCTACTTCAAGTCATATTAAGTTCATATCAGCCTGCAAGCAGCATTTTTCATTATTTCTTGCAGTTCCTGTACTTTCAATTCTAAATCAGAGTATTGTTTTGTTAACAGAATTTTCAATTGGTTCTTGGTAGAACAACATTGTAATAAATGAAGAGCACCAGTTTGCTTTTGTTCTACAATATTGTAGAACAAAAGCAAACTGGTGCTTTTCATTTATCAGAGTATTGTTGTTACACACTCAACTCTACCATAATGACCAATTGTATTTAGCAAAAACTACTTCATAATTCATTACTGCACCCTCCAGTGGGACCTGTTTCATAGTTTTATGCAGTGAGTTAAAACAGGCCTTTATTTTAGTAACATTCTCTCCTATCTGTTGACGTTGTGTGTCGACCTCATGCAGGAATTCAGACTGTTGTGTGAAACGATTCACCACATTCGTTCTTAAATTTATTGAACTGGTCCTGCATCTCTTTACAAATATCTATTACCTTTTGGTCCAACATTTTTTAAACCAGTTTTCAGTTTTTGACTATGATCAGACATTTTTGTTCAAATCTGTGTTCCTGTTTTGATCATCATCATGTAGCTTTTGAATATCTGCTCTCAGATCTGCACTCTGTTTTTCTAAAAATTTTAATTCATCCTACCTTTGTGTATTATCATCACAATTGTTGTCTGTCACTGATTCTCCCAGTTTAATTTCTGCTTTCGAATTTGAATTTTCATTCTCAGTCGCCTCTACTATCTGAATTCTGTTCATTAACCCCAACTTATTAATGAGATCCGTATCAACACTGACCTGATTAACACTGTCTTCCCTGTTAATTACATCATCATTCTCGTTATCACTATCCATTATTATTCAAGTGTGTGTACTGCACACATAATTTGTAATGAAAATAACAGTTTGTCTGTATCCTTTCTCCTGTCCAATGCTGTTTGAGGATTCAAAGTGTGTCTGAAAATTTCAAATTCATTCACCATATGTTTAGCTGGCAATTGAGCTCCAGATCCAAAGATTGTTGCTGAATGCAATGTCCTTGTTCCCGGTCTCCATGTATAAAATGACCAGTTGGTGTGTCATATTAATGAATACTGCCTTTTTTCCTCTTTATCTCAATAATTTAATAATGTATTTTCTTTTTCTGGTAACTCTTATGAGCCAGACAGTGAAAGGGCTGAATTGATAACAGTTAATGGTATATTGCACACAGTACAGTTTATTATCAGAGTGACTATTCATTTCAAAACCCGTTTAAATACACTCAGTTTTAGCAAGGTCCCACATCCCACAATACAATATTAATCACTTCACAGTGAAACCTCAAGACCATCTGAACACAACATGGGAAGTGAGCCAGAAAACATATTAACGAACACGGCTACCCAATGCTGACTCACTACCACAACTGTCCACTCACTACTGTGTTGCCACACCAAGTACATGCACAAAGCAACAGTCACGTTTCAGAAAAGCATTGTCAGTGGGCAAGAGCATACATCCAGGCTAGTGTTAGCTAGCAGTAACATAATATATGATGTTTGATGAAGCTACTCTATAAAGTTACGAAAAATGTGGCAAAGATTGACAAATATATTAACCTGGGAGAATATAAAATCCTCACAACTTCTTAATGCTATTCAAGCTTATGTCATATATATTTAATAAATTAAATTATTATAAGGAGCAGTGAAAAAGTTTCTGTTTGAGAGCATTGCTGCAGCACACATGCAACGTATCAAGGCTCTGATGCAGGTAAATAAGTGCTGACATGTAGGCAAGGGATTAGTGTGGCATTCATGTCTTTCCGGCGCAAGGCATTAGTGTGGCATTCATGTCTTTCCAGCACGCTTGAAGTAAATGCGAAAATGTAAACTATGACCACGTTATTACCAAATGCATCAGAACAGACCAACATGCTGTTACTCTTTTCTTGGCTGTTGCATGTCAAACACTGGTAAACATCCATCTGAGAATGAAGAATTTGTCTGGGGCAGCATATGTGTCCGAAGCCGCAGTTGTGAAATGGTGTAACAAGGGTTGCTGTTGCTTCATGGTAACACATGTCCCCATATCGCAAATGTCATAACAAAGAAATTAAACCAACTCAAATGAAGGACACTGGAGCACCCGCTCTATGATCCTGTACTCTCCCCATGTGATTATCATGCCTTTGGTGCCTTAAAAAAGGCATTGGAGGGTCAACAATTCCTGTTGCATGAGAATGTGTAACAGGCAGCTACAGACTTCTCCACAAGCAGAAAAACATGTTTTACCAATGAGTATTTTGAACCTGGTGCATCAGTAGGACGATTGCCTCAATGTTCACGGTGATTTTTCGTGATTGGCATACCACTTCTGAACTGTACAGCATTCAAACAGAAACTTTTTGATTGCCACTTATTATAAACTTGTTCATTTGAAAAAAAAAAGCTGCTGTCTCTTCTGTTTTGCTATATAATAGATATTTGTCTGCCATTAATAACTTAATATTTACTTAATTACAATGGTATTTTTCAAAGAAAATATTTTTTACATCTTTAAATACTGAATCATATTTAGAGTACACCACTACGTGATACTACTTCAAAACATACATTGCTACCTGCCATATAGCTTAGAGAACGTTTCAATTCCTGACTCTAGATCTTCATATAATTTACAGAAAGAGTTACCAATGAAGTATGTTCTTAATTTTCTTTTGAATTTGTGCGGATTCTCAGTTTTTTGCTTCATGTCAGTCAACAAGTCCCCATACATCTTCTCAGCAGAGACATAACTCCATTCTAAATTTCGAATGAGGAGCAATATCTAAACAAAAAATGTTTTTGAGTCTTGTACAGTAGTAGTAGTAGGAGGAGGAGGAGGAGGAGGAGGAGGAGCAGTAGCAGTAGCAGCAGCTTTATTCATCTGCCGGTCTTTTTACAAGGATATTGGATATGTCAAAGTATTTACAAGTTTAGGCCAGTTTAAAGTAAGCTAATTTGTATACACATACATTTAAAGACTTCTAGTTAGAGTCAATCATTAGATTTACCCCCAATATACAATACTTTTTTTACAAATAACTTATTAAATAATGTAATGTCATACTGTTCACTCATATGTCACTACTGCAACTTCCCATTTGCTATCCTGAAAAACTGAGACAGCATCCCTCCGTAATGAGTGAGATGAGATGATGAGTTCAGAAAGAGGAAGACGTGTTAGTATTGTGCTATGCATTGCATGGGGTAAGTATTACTAGAAAGGAAAAAGAAAGACAAATAACAAAGTGAAGGAGTTATGTGGAATGTTGGATGTTTTATAATAATAATAATAATTATTATTATTATTATTATTATTATTATTAAGTGTATTTTTGCAATTGCTTTCATCTCTTTTTGGTAATTTATTCTACAGTTTTATTCCTTGGTAGAAAATGCTGTTTTGAGTTTTATGTTTATTTTTTCTTGGTAAATGTAGGTTGAATCTAGTTCTTGTTGCATGGCCATGGACAGAGCTGGTTGTGCAGTGATTACCAATTTTGTTATTGATGTGCACAACTGACTGGTAAATGTATTCACATGGAGCAGTTAAAATCCCCTGTGTTTTGAACAGATCTTTACAATGAACCCAACTAGTATTTTTGGTTATTATTCTTATGGTTCTTTTCTGGAGTTTGAAAATTGTGTTCATATTTTGTGCGTTTGTTCCCCAAAAAAGAATTCCTTAGCTAAGAATTGAGTGTACATATGAATAATATGTAACTAAAAGACACTGCATGGTACACACTGATGATAGGATTCTAAGGGCATAACATGCTGATGACATTCTGTTTGCGAGTACCTTAGTGTGTTCACACCACTTCAACTGAGAATCAATATTCATTCCTAGAAATTTTGCATTTGTTACACAGTCTGTAGAGGTGCCAGCTACATTTAATTGAACATAGTCATTTTTCCTATTCAAACTGAAATTCATGGCGTTTGTTTCCTTTATGTTCAATGTCACTTTATTGCCTATTGACCTATCACCAGCTTCCTTGAGAGTTTCATTCGCTTTCTCTGCAAGGAGTTCTCTTGTTTTCTCAGTGACTATAATATTGCTGTCATCAAGTGAAGAGAATTTTTTCATCATGAGTAACACTACTTGGAAAGTCATTGATGTACATCAGGAATAGTATTGGTCCTAATATGCTACCTTGCGGAACACCTATATTAATGTATTTTGGTTCTGATAAGTGTTTTACTAAGTGTTTAGATCTATTTGAAGTATGTGTTATCTCTACTCTTTGTGCCCCATCTGCTAGGTATGATTGAAACCAGTCATTAGTTACCCCTCTTATTCCTGGTGCTTCCAATTTATTTAATAGAGATTATTTAATAGAATCAAAAGCCTTAGAAAGGTCCAAAAATATGCCTGTGACACACTCATCTTTATCAAGAGCATCAAGTACAACTTTTGTGAATTCTACTATGGCTGACTGTATTTTTGCCACTTCAGAAACCAAACTGTGATTCTCATAAAAGATTGTATTTATTCAGGTAATTCATTCATCTGTCTTTCATAATTGCTTCTGTTATTTTTCCACCTGTGCCTCAAGGAATTTTACACACTGTACTTCATTCAGTGTATGACAATGTCAGCTAGTGCTAACAGGGTGTCTTTATTGCTGCTAATATGTTGGCTGTCAAATGTTCAGCCATTCTTGGAGCTAGCCTGAAAGACTGACAGTAAAGTGCTCCCATCCACCTTAGAACTGGTATGCACATGTTAACACAGCAAATTATTTTGGAAGTAAAACCACATGAGCAGCAGAGATTATATGCTTCCATGACTCCTACATCAAGGATGTTGTTTCATAAATTCTGGTTGAGGGTAGGACAGTACCATTGTCAGTGAGAGTTAACTATTGTCAAAGTTAAAACTGTCATCAAGATTTATTAAATAATTTGACAAACATACATTAATAGCTTCCCTGAAAACAGAATATTAAAAGGATGTTCTCACAGTCCGTATTGCGGCTTTCGTACATACACTACTTGGTCATAGCAGAATTAGCAGACTGTAACAGCTGGGTGTAATGTCAATGCTCTGCCCAACAGTTTTTTAACTGTGGAGAAAGTGTGTTCAGTAATGTAAAAACCAAAGTGACAAGAATCTTATACATGCCTGCCTCCAATAGAACCAAGCATCTTTCACTGAGCCAACAACCACAGCTATCTTAATGGTGCTAGTAGAAAATTAACCTCGACTTTTATGTTTAGAGAGTATACAACCTGACATGTGGAATAATTGTGTCTACTGGTGGATGTTTGTGTCGCTCTGGCACAATACTTCGGCCACGTAACTCATTGCTTCTTCAGGTACTACCTGCTTGGCTCTGCTCCTGAGGTGTTGGCACTTCCCAGGTGCTCCTACAGATGTCCATGCCCACCTCGTCCACCATCTGCAGTTGTGGCAGCTGTCTGAGGCCCGTCTCACATCGGGCACTCTGTTCACGGCCCGCGCTCGCCTGGCGCTGCTTGTAAGGTGTTCTGTCTTCCCCGGTGCTCCCTCCGGCGTCCCCGCCCGACTTGGTCTCCATCTGTGGTAGCTCTCTGAGTCCCGTCCTTTGTCGGGCGCTCCGTTCATGGTCCGCGCCCTCCTAGCGCTGCTCCTGAGGTGTTGGCACTTCCCCAGTGCTCTGACAGTCGTTCGCACCTAGCTCGTCCATCATATGCAGTCGTGGCAGCTGTCAGAGGCCCATCCCGTGTCAGGAGTTGCGTTCGCAGTCCATGCCCGCCTGACGCTGCTCCTGCGGTGTTACTGCTTCTTGAGGAGTTTCTAGGTTCCTTTCGTTGGGCCCTGATAAGCTCCAGAGCCGGACTCCACGTCGAGCTGAGCTGGTAACTGCTGTCTCAGTTTATTAGGCTGTCTGTGACCTTGATCACAATGGCCTCCTTTATGACTCTGTCCCAAAATCTTGGTGTCCGTGTTACAATGTTGGTGTTGTTGAAGTCCATTGAAAGACCGAGCTCCAGACAGTGCTTTGGTATGGCAGATTTGGTGTGCCTCTGGTGTTCTTTGCACCTGACGTCCACCGTCCTGGTTGTCTGGCCAGTGTATGACTTTCCACACTGTCACGGGATGTTGTAAATGCCTGGTTTACGTAGCCCCAGGTCGTCCTTCACACTCCCTAGCTTTGTCCCAATTTTGGAGCGTGGACAGAAGATACTCTTTATATCATATTTTGAAAGAATTCTGCTGATCTTTGGAGAAATAGGTCCAGCATTTGGCAGGTATGCCACCTTCTTCGCCTCCTCTGGCTCCTCTTCTGTAACCTGTGGTTGGCTGGTAGCACGAAATGCCCTTTGGATGTCTGTGGAGGAGTATCCATTTCTGCTGAACACCAGCTGTAGATGTTCTATCTCTGTGGCCAGACCCTCCGTATCCCACAGAGCCCGAGCCCTTTGAACTAATGTTTTCAAGACTCCATTCTTCTGTGCTGGGTGGTGGCAGCTACTGGCTTAAAGGTATAAGTCAGTGTGGGTGGGCTTACGATACACACTGTGCCCCAGAGTGCCATCTGCCTTCCTCTTGATCAGGACATCCAAGAATGGGAGCTGTCCATCCTTCTCTAGTTCCATAGTAAATTTTATACTTGGGTGGTATGAATTTGTTCCAAAAAGGCATCTAGCTTCTCCCTGTCATGGGACCAAATGATAAAAGTGTCATCGACATACATAAGAAAGCACTTGGATTGGTAAGTGGCTGATGCAAGTGCCTCCTCTTCGTACCTTTCCATGAAAAGATTGGCTACCACTGGTGATAAAGGGCTGCCTATTGCCACTCCTTCATTTTGTTCATAAAATTGACCCCCTTAAAGAAAATATGTTGAGGTCAGTACATGCTTGAACAGGTCAAGCAGGGCACCATCGAACTTCTCTCCAATGATATTGAGTGAATCAGTGAGTGGCACTTGTGTGAAGAGCGACACCACATCGAAACTGACCATGATGTCAGAGTCCACGGTGTTTAGCTGCCTTAGCCATTGTAGGAAGTCCTCAGAGTTCCGAATGTGGTGTGCACATTTGCCCACATATGGTGCCAATATCTTCTTCAGGTATTGTGAAGTGATGTATGTCGCTGCGCCGATGTTACTGACGATAGGTGAAAGAGAGACCCCCTCCTTGTGGACTTTGGGGAGTCCATAGAGTTTGGGTGGTACAGGTGCTTTGGGATGAAGCTTCTTGATGACTTGTTCAGGTAGACCTGTCTCCTTCAGCAATTTCCGGGTCTTCTTGTCCACCTTGTCTGTGGGGTCGCCATCTAGTGGTTTGTAAGCAGTGTCTTCCATAAGTTGTTAAACCTTCCTACCGTACTCCAACTTGTTTAAGATGACCGTGGAGTTACCCTTATCAGCTGGCAGAACTACAATGCTGTCATCCTCCCGTAGCTGCCTGAGTTCCACCCTCTCGTCACTCGAGATGTTGGATTTGGGGGGCTACGTCTTGGTGAGTGCCCTGCAGGTCTCCCTGCAGATCTCTTCAGACACGTTGGAAGGTAGCTTGTTGACGACTTGCTCAACCGAACTGATGAAGGCTGCAATAGGTACACTTTTGGGAGTCACTGCAAAATTGAGGCCCTTGCTGAGTACTTTTGAGGTGGCCTCATCGAGCTGCTTGTTGCTCAGGTTGAGCAGTGTCTGTGTGTCCCCATCCTGTTGTACCTTCTTGTTAAGGCGGTCAAACTTGGCCTATTGACATGCTGTTGATTTCCTCATGGTGCAATCAGCCAAGGGCCAGGAGGCCCCATCAACCTGGTCCCAGTGGTCTTGGGTCAGGGTAGCTGCTATGGAAAGGTGGAGATATATCAAATCCCTGGACGTGACATCTAGGAGGTGGCGCATGTCATGCACTCTTTCTCTCACCAGATTATGGCCCAAATTGTAACCTGCAACCCCCTCTCCCCCTTTCCTGTATTACTACATGATATTTTCCAAGAGCCTTCTCCAAAGAGCATAAATCAAAGTGACATCATTGAAACCTGCTCTTGGCATAAAAATGATTAACTACTAATGATTTCCCAAGAAGTTCTGAGTCCATTGTGATGTTCCACTTCTGTAACCACTACCCAGCAGTAAGACTTCTTTGGTCGTCTTAAAACTTTTCTTCCTACACTTGGCTTGCACCTTATGCCTTGTACTGTCACAGTGCTTCAGAACTTCATCAAATATTTGAATGCTCTTATTCTGTCTCCAAAGTATTAGAGTTATTGGAAACAGCTAAACTGAAGCAGTCAGACTGGCAACATTAGATTGGATTAGACTTACTTTCATTCCAATTGATCCGTAGTGAGTAGGTCCTCCAGGATGTGGAACATGCCAGAAAAACAACAATACATGGCAAATATTCACAACTAAAACAAATAAGCTAATGTACCATTCCACAGGTCCCAAGTGGAATGATCGCAATTTTTTAATGAACAGTATATGAAAGTCATTTTACAAATACCAATGCACTGAATTTAAAATAATTTTTTTTATTTATTTATAAGGTAATAAACATGTAATACAACTACTATAATACTTATTTACAATGAACACATTACTGCACTGAAATTGTGGAGAAGTTATATTGTACACACACACATATTTACAATGAACACATTACTGCACTTAAATTGTGCAAAAGTTACACACAAACACACACACACAAATCAGTTGGTTCTACTGAGAAATTCACCAATGGAGTAGAAGGAGTTGGCCACCAGTAAATCCTTTAGGCTTCTCTTAAACTGAATTTCATTGGTTGTTAAGCTTTTAATGGCTGCTGGCAAGTTATTGAAAATGTGTGTTCCTGAATAATGCACACCTTTTTGTACAAGAACATGTGACTTTAAATCCTTGTGAAGATTATTCTTATTTCTAGTATTGATTCCATGAATTGAGCTGTTGGTTCGAAAAAGTGATATATTTTTAATGACAAATTTCATTAAGGAAAAGATATTGGGAAGCAATAGTTAGTATCCCTAGTTCCCTAAACAGGCTTCTGCAGGATGTTCTTCAGTTCACACCACATATAACTCTAACTGCACATTTTTGTGCCCAGAAAACTTTAGCTTAGCTTGACGAATTACCCCAAAAAATAATCCCATATGACATTATGGAATGAAAGTAAGCATAGTATGCCAGCTTTTTCATTTTATATCCCCTATGTATGACACAATTCGCATTGCAAATGATTTGTTACGATGCTTCAGCAATTCTGTGGAGTGCTCCTCCCACTTGAAGTTATTATCAATCCCAAGAATTTAACACTGTCCACTTCTTCTATCTGCTTGTCATCGTATGTTATGCATATACTCGTGGGACACCCCTTACTGGTTCTGAACTGCATGTAGTGTGTTTTTTCAAAGTTCAGTGACAAGGAATTGGCTAGGAACTAGTGATTAATGTCCACAAATATTTTATTAGCTGATTTTTCTAAGACTACACTTGATTTGCTATTCATTGCAATGTTTGTATCTGAAAACAAAACGAACTTGGCATCTGGTAATGTTACTGATGAAAGGTCACTGATATACACAAGAAAAAGTAAGGATCCTAAAATGGAATCTTGTGGGACCCCACATGTAGTTAGTTCCCAATTGGATGATACCTGATAGCTTATACATGTTTCTTTCCTAATAACACCCTTTGTTTCCTGCCAGATATATGAGATTTGAGCCATTTTGCAGCATTTCCTGTTACACCATAATATTCTAATTTACTTAAAAGTATATTGCGATTTACACAGTCAGTTGCCTTTGACAGATCACAAAATATACCAGTTGCTTGCAATTTTTTGTCTAATGAATTAAGCACATTTTCACTGTAGGTGTAGATAGCCTTCTCAATATCAGAATGCTGTAGAAATCTGAACTGCGACTTTGACAGCATGTTATTTGAGATAAGATGGTTATAAAGTCGATTGCACATTACTTTTTCTAAAATGTTTGAGAATGCTGGCAAAAGTCAAATTGGATGGAAATTTGATGCTATTTCTTTATCTCCCTTCTTAAACAGTGGCTTAACTTAAGCATATTTCAACCATTCAGGAAATATTCCACTGATAAACGACTGGTTACACAGGTAGCTTAATATGTTACTTAACTCAGAATCACATTCCTTAATTAACTTTGTTGATATTTCATCATACCCACTAGATGTTTTATATTAAAAACAAAGATTCCAAGACTTACCAAGTGGGAAAGCGCCGGCAGACAGGCACATGAACAAAACACACAAACACACACACAGAATTACTAGCTTTCGCATCCGATGGTTGCTTCTTCAGGAAGGAGAGGGAAAGATGAAAGGATGTGGGTTTTAAGGGAGAGGGTAAGGAGTCATTCCAATCCCAGGAGCGGAAAGACTTCCCTTAGGGGAAAAAAAGGACAGGTGTACACTCGCGCACACACACACACACACACACACACACACATATATCCATCCGCACATACACAGACACAAGCAGACATATTTAAAGGCAAAGAGTAAGGGCAGAGATGTCAGTCGAGGCGGAAGTACAGAGGCAAAGAAGTTGTTGGAAGACAGGTGAGGTATGAGCGGCGGCAACTTGAAATTAGCGGAGGTTGAGGCCTGGCGGATATCGAGAAGAGAGGATATACTGAAGAGCGAGTTCCCATCTCCGGAGTTCGGATAGATTGGTGTTGGTGGGAAGTATCCAGATAATTCGGACGGTGTAACACTGTGACAAGATGTGCTGGCCGTGCATCAAGGCATGTTTAGCCACAGGGTGATCCTCATTACCAACAAACACTGTCTGCCTGTGTCCATTCATGCGAATGGACAGTTTGTTGCTGGTCATTCCCACATAGAAAGCGTCACAGAGCAGGCAGGTCAGTTGGTAAATCACGTGGGTGCTTTCACACGTGACTCTCCCTTTGATCGTGTACACCTTCTGGGTTACAGGACTGGATTAGGTGGTGGTGGGAGGGTGCATAGGACAGGTTTTACACCGGGGGCGGTTGCAAGGGTAGGAGCCAGAGGGTAGGGAAGGTGGTTTTGGGATTTCATTGGGATGAACCAAGAGGTTACGAAGGTTAGGTGGACGGCGGAAAGACACACTTGGTGGAGTGGGGAGGATTTCATGAAGGGTGATCCTCATTACCAACAAACACTGTCTGCCTGTGTCCATTCGTGCGAATACCTAACCTTCGTAACCTCTTGGTTCATCCCTATGAAATCCCCAAACCACCTTCCCTACCCTCTGGCTCCTACAGTTGCAACCGCCCCCGGTGTAAAACCTGTCCTATGCACCCTCCCACCACCACCTACTCCAGTCCTGTAACCCAGAAGGTGTACACGATCAAAGGGAGAGCCACGTGTGAAAGCACCCACGTGATTTACCAACTGACCTGCCTGCTCTGTGACGCTTTCTATGTGGGAATGACCAGCAACAAACTGTCCATTCGCATGAATGGACACAGGCAGACAGTGTTTGTTGGTAATGAGGATCACCCTGTGGCTAAACATGCCTTGATGCACGGCCAGCACATCTTGGCACAGTGTTACACCGTCCGAATTATCTGGATACTTCCCACCAACACCAACCTATCCGAACTCCGGAGATGGGAACTCGCCCTTCAGTATATCCTCTCTTCTCGATATCCGCCAGGCCTCAACCTCCGCTAATTTCAAGTTGCCGCCGCTCATACCTCACCTGTCTTTCAACAACTTCTTTGCCTCTGTACTTCCGCCTCGACTGACATCTCTGCCCTTACTCTTTGCCTTTAAATATGTCTGCTTGTGTCTGTGTATGTGCGGATGGATATGTGTGTGTGTGTGTGTGTGTGTGTGCGAGTGTACACCTGTCCTTTTTTTCCCCTAAGGGAAGTCTTTCCGCTCCTGGGATTGGAATGACTCCTTACCCTCTCCCTTAAAACCCACATCCTTTCGTCTTTCCCTCTCCTTCCTGAAGAAGCAACCATCGGTTGCGAAAGCTAGTAATTCTGTGTGTGTGTTTGTGTGTTTTGTTCATGTGCCTGTCTGCCGGCGCTTTCCCACTTGGTAAGTCTTGGAATCTTTGTTTTTAATATATTTTTCCCATGTGGAAGTTTCTTTCTATTTTATTTCCACTAGATGTTTTCCATTTTAAAGATTTTATGATGGACATTATTTCTGCTGGGATAGTGAGGGTCAAATTCATATTATGGAAGTTACTTGAAATGAAATGTCTGGTCTGAGGTATTCCATAGCAGCAGTTACAGAACCTGACAACCCCCATCTTTTCAGTAACAGTTATAAAATGTTTGTTAAAAAGTTCTGTAACACTATACACATCTGTCACCAATGTATCATTTACTCTTAATGCTATTTGTCCCTCTTCATTTCTGGTTCTACTAGTCTCCTCCTTCACTATATCCCATATTGTCTTTATTTTTTTATCTGATATGACTATCTTTAACTTGTAATATATTTGCTTTGATGTCCATATTAGTCTTTAATATTTTGCAGTCTAATGTACTATAGCATCAACATCAGAACTGTTTCAGATTGACAGATACATTTTTCTTTTTGTTTTACAAGATACCCCTATTCCTTGAGTAATCCACAGCTTCTTTGTAGACTTTGCTCTAACTGTGGGTAGTTTTAGCGGAAAACAGTGTTCAAATGAGGTAAGCACTTATACTAATAAATTGTTATATTTTTCATTCATGTCATAAGCACTGTAAACATCATTCCAGTGAATGTATCTGAGGGGTGTGCTAAAATAATCAATTTTTGGCTTATTGATTATCCTCTTAAGCTCAGATTTAACAGATTTTATATCCTGTTCAGTATTAACATTTAACAGAAGGTACTGCATGTCATGGTGTGAGAGGCCATTGACTATTGGTTTTGTAATATAATTTTGTTCATTCGACATTTTATAGAAAAGGCATCTTTATAGAAGATGTTATCAATGGCTGTTTGTGAGCAATTGGCTACCCTAGTAGGGAACTTTACAGTGGGAATTAAGTTGAACGATAGTGTTACTACACTCCTGGAAATTGAAATAAGAACACCGTGAATTCATTGTCCCAGGAAGGGGAAACTTTATTGACACATTCCTGGGGTCAGATACATCACATGATCACACTGACAGAACCACAGGCACATAGACACAGGCAACAGAGCATGCACAATGTTGGCACTAGTACAGTGTATATCCACCTTTCGCAGCAATGCAGGCTGCTATTCTCCCATGGAGACGATCGTAGAGATGCTGGATGTAGTCCAGTGGAACGGCTTGCCATGCCATTTCCACCTGGCGCCTCAGTTGGACCAGCGTTTGTGCTGGAGGTGCAGACCGCGTGAGACGACGCTTCATCCAGTCCCAAACATGCTCAATGGGGGACAGATCCGGAGATCTTGCTGGCCAGGGTAGTTGACTCACACCTTCTAGAGCACATTGGGTGGCACGGGATGCATGCGAACGTGCATTGTCCTGTTGGAACAGCAAGTTCCCTTGCCGGTCTAGGAATGGTAGAACGATGGGTTCGATGACGGTTTGGATGTACCGTGCACTATTCAGTGTCCCCTCGACGATCACCAGAGGTGTACGGCCAGTGTAGGAGATCGCTCCCCACACCATGATGCCGGGTGTTGGCCCTGTGTGCCTCGGTCGTATGCAGTCCTGATTGTGGCGCTCACCTGCACGGTGCCAAACACGCATACAACCATCATTGGCACCAAGGCAGAAGCGACTCTCATCGCTGAAGACGACACGTCTCCATTCGTCCCTCCATTCACGCCTGTCACGACACCACGGGAGGCGGGCTGCACGATGTTGGGGCGTGAGCGGAAGACGGCCTAACGGTGTGCGGGACCATAGCCCAGCTTCATGGAGACGGTTGCGAATGGTCCTCGCCGATACCCCAGGAGCAAAAGTGTCCCTAATTTGCTGGGAAGTGGCGGTGCGGTCCCCTACGGCACTGCGTAGGATCCTACAGTCTTGGCGTGCATCCGTGCGTCGCTGCGGTCCGGTCCCAGGTCGACGGGCACGTGCACCTTCCGCCGACCACTGGCGACAACATCGATGTACTGTGGAGACCTCACGCCCCACGTGTTGAGCAATTCGGTGGTACATCCACCCGGCCTCCCGCATGCCCACTATACGCCCTCGCTCAAAGTCCGTCAACTGCACATACGGTTCACGTCCACGCTGTCGCGGCATGCTACCAGTGTTAAAGACTGCGATGGAGCTCCGTATGCCATGGCAAACTGGCTTACACTGACGGCGGCGGTGCACAAATGCTGCGCAGCTAGCGCCATTCGACGGCCAACACCGCGGTTCCTGGTGTGTCCGATGTGCCGTGCGTGTGATCATTGCTTGTACAGCCCTCTCGCAGTGTCCGGAGCAAGTATGGTGGGTCTGACACACCGGTCTCAATGTGTTCTTTTTTCCATTTCCAGGAGTGTAATTCAAATAAGTTCTTATTGGGATAGTCCTTAAGGAAATCTACATTGAAATCATCAGCAACCACTATTTCTCTGTTTCTGGTTGTTAAATGGGCCAGTACAGCTTCAAGGTGATTTATGAACAGATTAAAGTTACCTGCATGTGCTCGATATACACTTAATATTATGAATGATTTTTTGTGAAGTTCTGCTTCTGTTGCACATGCTTCCATATGCTGTTCTAGGCAAAATTTATGGATGTCTATATTCTGAAATTTATTAATGTAATTAGATGTAAAAGACACTGGAGCACACTTAAATTTTTGTATCCCATATTATAGAAAATACAGTTTTTCTATACAGTTCCAGGTTGGGTGACTGCATAGCTTGCTGTTTGTCAGTCTCTTAACACATTTTATACAATCAAGACACACTGAAAGGTAGATTAACTCTTGCTGACTCAGTCTTCCTTGTCCAATTTGCCCCATCTTGTGTGCCAGTACTCACAGTATGGTCTGTTCTGCTACCACTATGAAGCAGCCCTATGTAGTTATTTCAGGTTATTCATTTTTGCACTTTCTCAACTAATACATACCTTTAAACTGAATATTACACTATACTTTTTAAAAACATTCTGTTGAAAGGGTGAATAAAATCCCACTTTGAAGAACATTTAATTTGAATGGGAAATAAACTAATGTTTTGAGTTGAAACTTGTTTTGAATGAAACGTATTATGCGTAGACATTGCTAAAACAAAGTTGCAAATATGTACTGTAACACCTGTGAAACTGTACCTGATGACTCTAAAGAGAGACACCCACTACGTGAGAAGTAATATATTGCTTGGAATGCCCATGGACATATTTTAACAGAAAGTTTCCTTTCTTATAATGGCCGCCTGTTATACTCCATGTGAAACAGTTCACACTTCTCTAAGCATAAATTAATCTTCAGTGAAGTGAGTGGTCATTGCTGCTGTTATCATCTGCAGTCCAAAAACTGATCTGATACAGATCTCCAGGCCAATGTTTCGCATACAAGTCTCTTCAAATCTGCTAACTACTGGAACTTGATCCATTTGGACCTGCTTATGGTATTCAAGCCTTGGTCTCCCTTACAATATTTACTGACCACTCATCCTTCCATTACCAAAGCAACAATCCGCAATGCCCCCGAATGCATACCTTCTCTTAGCCAGGGTGTGCATAATTCCCCCTCCCCCCCCCTTAATTTCATTCAGTACCTCCTCATTAGTAACTTGATTGACCCACCTCATCTCATGTAGTCTGGTTATCAGCCATGTTTCACGTCCATACTAGCCTACATTCCAGACAAATATCTTCAAAAAAGACTTCTTAACATTTAAATTTATATTTGGTGCTGACGGGTCCTAGTGTTTGATTTCCTAATCTAATCTAATACCTTCACAAAACTCTACCAGCTGGTGAGCAAGATGTATGAGACAGGTGAAATACCCTCAGACTTCAAGAAGAATATAATAATTCCAATCCCAAAGAAAGCAGGTGCTGACAGATGTGAAAATTACCGAACTATCAGTTTAATAAGTCACAGCTGCAAAATACTAACGCGAATTCTTTACAGACGAATGGAAAAACTGGTAGATGCGGACCTCGGGGAGGATCTGTTTGGATTCCGTCGAAATGTTGGAACACGTGAGGCAATACTGACCTTATGACTTATCTTAGAAGAAAGATTCAGAAAAGGCAAACCTACGTTTCTAGCATTTGTAGACTTAGAGAAAGCTTTTGACAATGTTGACTGGAATACTCTCTTTCAAATTCTGAAGGTGGCAGGGGTAAAATACAGGGAGAGAAAGGCTATTTACAATTTGTACAGAAACCAGATGGCAGTCATAAGAGTCGAGGGGCATGAAAGGGAAGCTGTGGTTGGGAAAGGAGTGAGACAGGGTTGTAGCCTCTCCCCAATGTTATTCAATCTGTATATTGAGCAAGCAGTAAAGGAAAGAAAAGAAAAATTTGGAGTAGGTATTAAAATTCATGGAGAAGAAATAAAAACTTTGAGGTTCGCCGATGACATTGTAATTCTGTCAGAGACGGCAAAGGACTTGGAAGAGCAGTTGAACGGAATGGACAGTGTCTTGAAAGGAGGATATAAGATGAACATCAACAAAAGCAAAACGAGGATAATGGAATGTAGTCAAATTAAATCGGGTGATGCTGAGGGAATTAGATTAGGAAATGAGACACTTAAAGTAGTAAAGGAGTTTTGCTATTTAGGAAGTAAAATAACTGATGATGGTCGAAGTAGAGAGGATATAAAATGTAGACTGGCAATGGCAAGGAAAGCGTTTCTCAAGAAGAGAAATTTGTTAACATCGAATATAGATTTATGTATCAGGAAGTCGTTTATGAAAGTATTTGTTTGGAGTGTAGCCATGTATGGAAGTGAAACATGGACGATAACTAGTTTGGACAAGAAGAGAATAGAAGCTTTCGAAATCTGGTGCTACAGAAGAATGCTGAAGATTAGATGGGTAGATCACGTAACTAATGAGGAGGTATTGAATAGAATTGGAGAGAAGAGGGGTTTGTAGCACAAGTTGACAAGAAGAAGGGACCGGTTGGTAGGACATGTTCTGAGGCATTAAGGGATCACAAATTTAGCATTGGAGGGCAGCGTGGAGGGTAAACATCGTAGAGGGAGACCAAGAGATGAATACACTAAGCAGATTCAGAAGGATGTAGGTTGCAGTAGGTACTGGGAGATGAAGCAGATTGCACAGGATAGAGTAGCATGGAGAGCTGCATCAAACCAGTCTCAGGACTGAAGACAACAACAACAACAACAACAACAACAACAACAACAACAACAACCCTCACAATTTACTGTTTAATCAGCAGACCTCAAGTTTTTTATCTCTTCTCCCTGGACTTAAATTCCCTTTCCCAAATTCTCCCTGGTTTATTTTACAGCTTGCTCTACCCATAGATTGAATAACATTGGGGATAGGCTACAACCCTGTTTCACTCTCTTCTTAACTATTGCTTTCCTTTCATGTCCTTCAACTCTGTTTTGTTATAAAAGACTTTCACTCCCTGATACCATGAGATTTTCAAGGTTTGTAACACAGTCAATGTTTTTCAATAGCTTTCTCTGGATCTACGAATACTTTAAATGTAGGTTTGCTCTTCTTTAATCTACCCTCTAAGATAAGTCATTGGGTCAGCATTTCATCGTGTGCTCCAAGTGATCTTCCCAATGACTGGCCTCTTCCAGTATTTCCATTTTTCTACAAACAGTATCAGTATTTTGCAACATTGAATTATTAAATTGATAGTTGATAATTTTCACACTTTCTTTCTTTTGAGTTTCAGTATTACATTTTTTTCTGGAATCTGATGGTACTTTGCCTATCACACACATCTCCCACATCATGTGGAACTGGCTGGCTGTCTCAAGGAGGTCAAAAACTCCGAGGGCATGTCATCTACTCCAGGGGCCCTGGTATGACTTAAGATCTATCAACACTCTGTCACATGCTTCTTACAGTACAATGGAAAGACCAGGGATAACAGTATTATGAAAAGGATAGATTGTTCCTCAACATATGGAGGAGACTTAGAGTTGCAGACAGGCACAATCAAAAGGGTCTGACACGTGTGTGTGTGTGTGTGTGTGTGTGTGTGTGTGTGTGTGTGTGTGTGTGTGTGTGTGTGTGTGTGTACGCCCACACTCTTTCTATTTGTGAAGAAGGCCTTTTGGCTGAAAGCTTAAATGTTGTTTAGTTATCTTTTTGTTTTGGCCTCTGTCTGGAACTCAACGCCTCCTCTATATGGAGAGTAACAATCTATCATTTTCATACTATTGTTCTTCTGTTTGGCAACTCAATTTATTTTCTCTTCCCTTTCTATAGTACTGTCTTCAAATTCATTTCCTCTCTTTATACCTTCTATATCTTTCTTTTGCCTTTCATTTTTCTCTTTATTTCTTAGTAATGGCTTCCCATTTGAGTTTGTGGCACATACAGCTGTTTCTCTTTCTCTAAAGACCTCTCCAATTTTCGTATTGGTGTCATCTACCTTTCCCATGGTCGTACATGCCTTAAATTTGTCCTCTAGCCACATGTGCTTAGCCATTTTGCACTTTACATGTCTGTATTCCATTTTGCATACTTCGTTTGCTGCATTTTTATCTTCTCTCCTCTTATCAGTTGAATTCAGCATCACATGTGTTATCCAATGATAACTTTTTGCTTATTTCATCCTCTGCCATCATCACTATTCCATCTCTCAAAGCTATTAGTCTTTTGCCATATCCATTTTTCCTGTTTCGCTCAGTCATTGCCTAATTCTTCCTTGAAAACTCTCAGTAATCTCTGGTTCTTTCAGTCTTTCTTCAGTTCCTTCATTTTTAATGTGCAGTTGACAGCCAGTAAATTATGATCAGAAGCCACATCTGCCCCTGGGAATGTTTTGCAGTTTAAGATTTTGTTTTGACATATCTGTCGTTTCAGCATCATCTATCATGATTCTTAAACAAATTAAATTTCGTTATATGCAAAATTCTATCAGGCAGCTTCATCTTTCACCCCCCCCCCCCCCCCCCCAAATTCATGTATGTTTTCTCGCTATTTTTCCTTATCATCCTTTTCCTGTCATGGAATTCCAGTCCCACTTCAGAATTAAATTTTCATTTCTCTTAACTATCTTAGTAATTTCATCTGTGGTGTCAGAAGCATATAAACTGCTACTGCTGTGCCGGGTGGTAGTTTGTCTATTTAGGCTGCAAAAATGTTTTCAGTATGTCATCCATAGTAGCTTACGCACACATTTCTATTTTCTTCTTCATTATTACACCTGCTTTCGCTTTGCCCACTTCATTTGGTATCTATAACTCTTCATGTACCTTACCAGAAGTTGTGCTCTTCCTGCCACCACACTATACTAATTCCTTCTATATCTAACTTCAACCTATTCTTTTCCATTTTTAAATTCTGTAAGCTACTTGCTGCATTAAGAGATTGCCCATTCCACCCTCTGGTCCATAGAATGCCGGTTTGTTTCCTGATGCCAGCATTTTCCTAAGTAGTCCATTTTTACCTTCTTAATATTTTATCCATCTATACACTAGAGCTGCATGCCCTTGACAGAACTAATGGCTGCAGTTCCCCCTTGTTGTCAGCCATTTGTATGGCTTATGTTACAATATAATACTTTTAGTTGTGAAATAATACAATAAAAAATAATAATTTCATCTCACAATATTATCAACCATACTGTTGCATATATCCACAATGATGTCACATGTTGATGATGATTGTCTTTATCATCGTATTAAGGCAGTACTTAAACAAGACATTACATATCAAGTGTCATTCACAGAAATCAAAGAAAAATAGGAAGTTAATCAAAGTACCAACAATAAAATGTGCAATCTACAACTTCAAGTAATTCTCTAATTCATACTTTACCCACCTTCCAGCTTCTTGTGCTGCCACTGCTCACCCTAATGACGAAAAGTAACATTTAAAAAAATAAAATGGAGAATTGGTTTGTTTAGATATAGTGGTCATTTCTTTGGACCTCAATGAAGCGATCGTTAAAGATGTTGGCACATTTTCATTAACAGATGAGAACAATAACTGTCATTATTTATAAATGTACTTGCACTAAATTCACTAACATTTGTGAAAATCACAAAAATTCAAAAAGAATGGACCAGTCAGTACTCAAAGGGTTTGTAGATTGAATGTGGTGAGGAGCAACTAATGAGTCTATGTCCATTCAGTGTAGACACACTATGGGGATGAAATCCATCTTATCCGTATAGCTGTACCAAACTAAACAGCAGTTCGATCCGTGATGCTGCTTGGTAATGGGTGTGCATCTGTCCACATCAAAGATTCTTTGCAATCTGTCACAGGCAAAAGTGATAATGCATGCTTGCACATGCCTGTATGAGCATGCAGGCATGGCCCCCACACACACACACACACACACACCATTTCTTCATCTTTCCATATCCAGAAAGCACAAAATCTCCCTGCGGGTTCGAGGGTAAGAATAGGCCCGCGGTGTTCCTGTCTTAAGAGGTGACTAAAAGGAGTCTCAAAAGTTTCGGCTGTATGTGATGGTCCCCTCTCGGGTTTGAGCGCCATCTTTCTAAATTCTTCCAAAGAGCGAGCCAATTGGGGAAGGGTGCCTTGCATGGTGCACTGTATCCGTCGTGCGTTGAGACCTTTAGCCAGCTTTCTCATCGTTACAATGCTGTCCCGCTCGTTTTCCATCTGTTGGGCGAGGATACCTTACCACTATGCACTGTTGCTTTTTGTTGAGTCGATGACCTTCGACATCTTCGCACCTAAGATCCAGCACGGTAGCCAGTCCGTTGTGGTGGGGCCGCCATGTACCCTGTTGGTAGTAGCCCCCAGACAACACAGGGATCGCTCTGCTGATGCCTGCACCGTTAACTCCCCATGTATGCCAAGGAGTAGATGCCTATCTCCCTGGGGCATCGGGACTCCTGGCATTGGCCATCCTGCCAGGTTGCCCTTGCTGAGGCTGGGTGGCGCCCGTTGGGAGGGCCCTTGGTTGGAGTGGGTGGCATCAGGGCGGATGACCCGCAGTGAAGCGTGGTACATCATCTCTCGCTGGTGGCCAGCCGCCAGAAGTCTCTAAGCGCTCTTGGGCTCAATTTAATGCTCAGAAATACAATCCGCAAACGTTCCTCTCCCTGGCCATATCGTGGGAGGAGCTTAAGTCTCAGGATGGCAGTGACAATTATTCGCCTCAGTTCCTAGTTTGTACGAGAGCTGATGGGAAGTCTTTCATGTCCACAAAGCCTCAGTTCTTTGTAGAGCATTTAGAGGACAAGTTTGGGGAGGTGGAGAATTTTTCCAAAATGCACTCTGGGTCATTTATGATAAAAACGGCATCCTCTGCCCTGTCACGAAGGTTACTTGCCTGTGACAAGTTGGGGGATGTTAACATTACCATCACCCCACATACGAGTTTAAATATGGTCCAGGGTATTATTTTCTATAGGGACCTACTTTTGCAGTCTGATGACGAGCTGCACGCCAACTTAGAGCGTTGAGGTGTGCATTTCGTCCGGCGCGTTCATCGGGGTCTGAGGGATAATCAGGTTGCTACCAATGCCTTCATCTTGGCCTTTGAGGGTGATACGTTACCGGAGAAGGTCAAGGTGATGCTCTACCAGTTTGATGTCAAGCCCTATATCCTTCCCCCAATGCGGTGCTTCAAGTGCTGGAAGTTTGGCCATATGTCTTCCCGCTGTACTTCCAGCCTTACATGTCGAGATTGTGGACGCCCATCACATCCCAGTACTCCATGTGCTCTGCCTCCCATCTGTGTCAACTGTGGAGAGCATCATTCACCTTGCTTGCCAAACTGCAGGATCCTACAGAAAGAGCGCAAAATTATGGAATATAAGACCCTGGACCGACTGACCTGTAGTGAGGCTAAGAGGAAATATGACTGACTACATCCTGTGAGAATGACATCTTCCTATGCCACTGCTACAACAACCATGCTAGCCCCATCAGTTCTGAGAATTCCAGCCGGATCGACGAGCCGTATGCCTCCACATGCCCCCTTGCCCGTGGGGGGGGGGGGGGCTCTACCCACCCTGTTGCTCCTGCGCCACCTACCTCGGGAGCAACACCCTCCCACTCCTCAGGGATGTCTGTCCCTGTTTCTAAGCCGGAGAAGCATCCACCTTCGACTTCTCACACTCGCAAGGAGTCCCTTGGGTCCCTCCCTTCCCAGGTTTCCACAAGCGGGAAGGCTGACTCCCGACAGTGGCATCAGTGCCCACAACCAGCTGATCACAGGGCTTCGCGATCCTTCTCCGTCCCAAAGACTGAATCGGTGAAGCCCTCCCAGCCAGTGAAACCCAAGGAGCAGTGTGAGAAGTCCAAGAAGAAGAGCTCTAAGCCCAAGGAACTTGCGATGGCACCCACCCCACCGCAACTTTCCAGCTCTGCGTCTGAGGACGAGGTGGATATTCTAGCATTCATTGAGGACCTCAATCTCACCGGTCCCTCAGATACAATGGATAGCATTTGCACAGGTGTTCAGTCGGAGGCAGCAGGTGACCCAGCAGCGTAATCTGCCTCCCCAGTCCCTTCACGCCTTTCTCAGCCAAGGATGATATCATCCTCCAGTGGAACTGCAGCGGTATCTTCCACCATTTTGCTGAGCTCCAACAACTTCTCAGCCTTCACCCTTTCCTCTGCAGTGCTCTTCAAGAAACTTGGTTTCCGGCAATGCGAACCCCAGCCCTCTGTGGCTATCGGGGTTATTATAGGAACCAGGCAGCTTATGAAAGGGTATCTGGTGGTGTCTGCATCCACATCCTTCACTCTTCACTCCCTTCACAGAGACTCTGTCCCTCTACAAACACCTTCAGAGGCTGTCGTTGTTTGGGTGTGGATGCCACAGGCTGTTACTATCTGCAGTCTTTATCTTCCATCAGATGGTGATGTCCCACAGCATGTCCTGGCTGCGCTGGTAGCCCAATTGCCGCCACCTTGCCTGTTACTGGACGACTTCAACACCCATAACCCTCTGTGGAGTGGGTCAGTGGTAACAGGTCGAGGTGCCACCGTTGAGCATGTATTGACACAGCTTGGCCTTTCCATTTTAAATGATGGTGCCTTCACACATTTCAGTGTGGCACATGGCACGTACTCAGGCATTGACCTTGCAATCTGCAGCCCTAGCCTCTTACCGTCTGTCCAATGGAGTGTACATGACGAACTGTGTGGTAGTGACCACTTTCTGATCTTTCTGTCACTGCCACAGCATCACTCTTCTGGGCGCCCTTGCAGATAAGCTGTGAATAAGGCTGACTGGGACTTGTTCTCCTCCAAGGCCGCCATTGTGCCGCTTTCTAATGAAGCCATTGATGCAGTGGTTCACTTGGTCACCACCGGCTTTGTTACTGCCGCAGAATCTGCCATTCCCCGTTCTTCTGGGTCCCTCGGCAGAGGACTGTGCCTTGGGTGTCGCCTGCGATTAAAGATCGCAGGCGGGCACTCCAGCGTCACAAGCGGCACCCCTCATTAGAAAGCCTCATCGCCTTTAAATGGCTCTGCGCATGGGCCCGCTGCATCATTCGCCAACACAAGCAGGAGTGCTGGGAACGGTATGTCTCCACCAATTGCCTCCATATCTCTCCATCGCAGGTTTGACCAAGATTAGGCACCTCTATGGCTATTGGACCCCTGTCAGCGTCCGTGCCCTCTCACTGAATGGAGCAGTTTGTACTGACTCTGACGTAATTGTAAACCACTTATCAGACCATTTTGCTCTCAGTTCTGCTTCTGTGTATTACCCAATGGCCTTCCACTGCATTAAAGAGCGGTTGGATCGTTGGAGCCTTTCATTTCACACCCACTATCCTGAATCCTACAATGTTCCAGTCAGTGAGTGGGAATTCCACAGTGCCCTAGCCGCTTGCCCTGATACAGCTCCCGGCCCAAATCGCATCCACTGTCATATGCTGAAACACCTCTCAGTGGACTGCCAGCAATGCCTCCTCGACCTTTACAACCGTATCTGTGTGCAGGGTGAGTTTCTATCGCAATGGCGGGAAAGCATTGTTATCCCCCTTTTGAGACTTGGCAATAACCCATTGGAGGTGGACAGCTACCGCCGGCGGTTGAGTTGGGTACTCAAGTCTCGGGGCCTTCTGGCTCCGTCTCAGGGTGAGTTCCGTAAAGGCTGCTCTGCCGCTGACAATCTGGTGAACCTGGAGTCAGCCATCTGTATGGCCTTTGCCCGCCGTCAGCACCTCGTCGCTTTCTTTTTCAACATGCAGAAGGCGTATGATATGACATGGTGCCATCACATCCTCTTTACGCTTCATGGTTGGTGTCTTCAGGGTCCACGGCCGATTTTCCTCCGAAATTTTCTGTCGCATTGTACCTTCTGCATGCGTGTCGCGACCTCCCATAGTTCCTCCCGAGTTTAGGAGAACGGAGTACCACAGGGATCAGTCCTAAGTGTCTGCCTGTTTCTAATTGCAATTAACGGGCTCGCTGTGGCGGTGGCAATGTCTGTCTCAGCTTCCTTGTATGCTGACAGCTTCTGCCTCTACTATAGCTCCATCGGCATTGTAGCTGCTGAACGTCAGCTACAGGGTGCTATCTACAAGGTGCAGTCTTGGGCTGTAGCGCATGGCTTCCAGTTTCCGGCTGCCAAGACCTGCGTTATGCATTTCTGCCGGCGACGAACAGTTCACCCTGAGCCACGGCTTTATCTTGCTGGTGAACTTCTTGCTGTGGTGGAGACACATCGGTTTTTGGGTGTGGTTTTTGATGCCCGGTTGACTTGGCTCCCACATAGTCGGCAGCTTAAACAGATGTGTTGGCAGCATCTTAATGCTCTGTGATGCTTCAGCCACACCAGCTGGGGTGCTGGCCGATCTACCCTCTTACGGCTCTACCAAGCATTAATCCAGTCCCATCTGGACTATGGGAGCCTGGCTTATGGTTCAGCATCCCCATCTGCGTTGAGGATGCTGGACCCAATCCTTCATAGTGGGATCACACTTGCCACTGGTGCTTTCTGGACCAGCCCTGTGGACAGCATACTTGTGGAGGCACGTGTCCCTCCACTGCGGTTACAGCACCAACCTTTACTAGCCGCTTATGCTACACATGTTTGTAGCATCCTAATTATCGTCTCATGTTCCCTCAGTCGGTTGTCCATCTCCCAGAACGTCGGCCCCAGTCGGGTTGTACGATCGCGGTCCGCGTCAGAGAGCTTCTCTCCGGGCTTGGTGTCTTCCCTCTTCCACCTCCTTTCTGGGCCCCTCTGCGTACACCCTCATGGTGTGTGCCCCACTCAAGCCTTCGGGTCGAATTGGCACAGGGCCCGAAGGACTCAGTCCCTCGGAAGGCCTTCCGCTGCCGCTTTCTTCCCATCCTTGCCACGTATCAGAGTTCTGGCGTTGTTTACACTGACGGTTCGATGGTTGCTGGTCGTGTCGGTTATGCTCTCACTCTAGGGGAGCACTATGAACAATATTCATTGTCGGCTGGCTGGTGCGTTTTCACTGCTGACTGCTGAGCTGGTCTCCATCTTTTGTGCCCTAGAGTATATCCGCTCCTGCTCAGGTGAGTCCTTCATTATCTATAGCGACAACCTGAGCAGTTTACGAGCTATCGACCAGTGCTTCCCTCACTCTCGTCTGGTGATGGCTGTCCAGGAGTCCCTCCTTACTCTTGCCCGTTGCGGCATTTCTTTGGCCTTTGTGTGGACCCCTGGTCATTTCGGCATCCCGGGCAATGTTGTGCCTGGCCAAGAAGGCCACCAGTGAAACAACTCTGGACATTGGCCTCCCAGAGACTGATTTGCGAGCAGTCCTATGCCGCAAAGTTTTCGCGCTTTGGGACGCTGAATGGCGCTATCTGACCACACCCAATAAACTCCAAGCTATCAAGGAGACGACGACTGTGTGGCGGTCATCCATGCGAGCCACTTGCAGGGACTCTATTGTCCTTTGTCGGCTCCACATTGGCCACACCCGGCTGATGCACAGATATTTACTGAGCCGTGAGGACCCGCCTCTATGTCACTGTGGGGCAGCGTTGACAGTGGTCCACATTTTGTTGGCCTGTCCACTTTTAGCTGTTCTCAGGCAGACATTAGCACTGCCTGATACACTCCCTGCCCTTTGAACAGATGACACTGCCATGGCAGGCTTCGTTTTGCGTTTTATTCGGTCAGGGGGCTTTTATCACTTAATCTATGTGTTTGTCTTTTTTGTGTTGAGTCTGGCCTTTGGCCTATGGTTTTAGACTGAGTTTTTAAGGTGTTTCTTGGTGGTTGGCTTTTCCGTTTTTGTCTCTATGGTCGGCCAACCACTGTCACATTCTGTTTGATTTTAATCCTTTTTCTCTGATCTCTGTCTAAGTTTTTCTTGTCCTATGTCGTCTGTTGCCACGTCCTTTGTCCGTTTTCCTTCTGTGTGGATGTTTGACGTTTTGGAAAAAGGCAACAATGACCATAGCAGTCAGGTCCCTTTAATCCCACAAACCAACCAACCAAAGCACAAAAACTGTATACCGTAGTTGACACATCAGTGGTAGTGGCCTTCCTGACATGTAGAGCAGCAGAATACAGTGTTTTCAGATGAGTTTTATTTCAGCCTATCCTACAGCAAAATTATGAAGCTATCATATGATTACCACATGGCAGCTTCCAGTGATGAGTGACATAGCAGGTATATGCCAGGTTTGATAATTTTGACAGAGAGATGGGCTAGGAAGGGGAGGTTCATGAGGCAAGTGGAAGATGCAGATGGGTTATGGACAGGTAGAAAAGGAAGAGGAAGGAGGAGGAGATAGAGAGGGGGGAGGAAAAGATGGATGGAGAGGAGGAAGGAAAACATGGTCAGAGAGAGGAGGGAGAAGAAAATGGTTACAGAGGTGGCAGGAGAAGAAAGAGCTTTGTGTGTGTGTGTGTGTGTGTGTGTGTGTGTGTGTGTGTGCGCGCGCGCACGCGCTCACACACACAAAATCTGATCAAAAATATCTGTATACCCATTAGTGGTCCATACTATAGTGTGTGTCCATTCTTCACTTTTATAACGGTTTTTCTGCTGGGGGTGCTTTCAGTGAGGTGTACAAATGTTTTTAGAGGAATTGCAGCCTTTTCTTCCTAAAGAGCTAAAACCAAAGAAGGTTGAATGCAGGGTTCTGGAGTAAAGTCAGTGTTTTAAACATTAACTGATTCAAAATGTGTTACATTTTGTTGAGATCAGAACTCTGGACAAGCCAGTCCATTTCAAGGATATTTTGTGCACAAACCATTGCCTCAGTCACTTGAGCAACAGTCAACTTAGATGGGTTGAAATGTTGCTGATGGATTTGTTACAATGATGACACCAATGACTAGGCCACGTTCAAAGTCACTGATTTCTCCTGACCGACCATTCTGGTCTTTCTGCTTTTCTACTGACAATGCTGTTGTGGTTGGCAGGAGAGCCAACCGTATGGTTAAAGGAGGCCGAAATGCACGCGTACTAGCTCATGCAGGCTGGCATGAGGTCTGGAACATGACAAGGGAATGAGAGTTGAGAAAAACGGACATAGCTGGTGGAATACTTAACTTTAATCCATTAATGAAGAATGTCGCTGTACGGATACTGGCGCCTTGCTAGATCGTAGCAAATAACGTAGCTGAAGGCTATGCTAACTATCGTCTCGGCAAATGAGAGCGCAATTTGTCAGTGAACCATCACTAGCAAAGTCGGCTGTACAACTGAGGTGAGTGCTAAGAAGTCTCTGTAGACGTGCCGTGTGGCGGCGCTCAGTCTGAAATTACTGATAGTGGCGACACGCGGGTCTGATGTATACTACCGGACCGCAGCCGATTTAAAGGCTACCACCTAGCAAGAGTGTTGTCTGGCGGTGACACCACATTCTTCCCCCGCAAATCGGCGTACCGTTGTGGAATAAGGCTTCCGCCCGCCGTGGGGGGGATCGCATGTTGACGTATGCGACGAGGTGGGGAGCCTAATAACAGGCGAGTCTGTGTCACCCGCACCCTGCCATTCGGACCACGGGGAGCTAGGAAACGCCTGAAAACCTGCTCCAGGGTGCACGCCAACATGTGGTGTATGCGCCCTTAGAGAGACAGGAGGGGCCGAAGGGTCGACCTCCATCGGGCCGGGGCACCCGACGGGCGGAGACGACATATGGTCCGGAGCGGGCAAGAGGTCCATGTCGGAGAACAACTGGTCAAGGGAAGCGATCGGCGGCGCGTGACCCAGGGAGACGGCCGGCGACTGCAGCAATGCGTCTACTGCGGGCGTTGCCAGCGGGAGAACAGGCGGCGGCGGCGCATCGCCATGGGGCAAAATGGAAGGCAGCATCGGTAACACCTGGGGCTGAGGCGAGCCAGTAGAGGGGTCCCCAGGGCGCTGACCGGAAGGCACCGTCGCTGAAAGCAGACGGCGAGTGGCAGATCCCGTGCGACGACAGAGGCGCATCTGATTGAGATGCCGACGCACCTCACCAGAGTCCCCCAAAACCAGATACATAGCGCGTCCGAGGCAGTGAAGAATGCGCCCTTTGAGCCAACACCGTAAACCTCATTATTTGCGATAGACAACATCGCCGGGAGCAAAAGCAGGTGTCTGCCGCTGCACAGGAACCTGATGCGGCGGATGTAGCAAAGACATCAAGGTTCGATGACTACGACCGTGGAGCAACTCAGCCGGCGAGCGACCATCTCGGGGCTGTGTGATACGAGAACAAAAAGAGCAATAACGCGTCCTCCCGAGAATGCGACTTTTAACTTCAACATCTGTGACTTGAAAGTCCTGACCAATCGTTCAGTGGCACCATTTGACTGTGGCGAAAACGGCGCGGACGTCAGATGTTGAATACCATTGGCCTTGCAGAATGACTGAAATTCTGCAGACATGAATTGTGGGCCATTGTCGGAAACAATAGTCTGTGGAAGACCTTCAATGCAAAAGATAGTGGATAACGCTTGGATGGTGGCAGAGGACGTCGTGGAAGACATCCGGACAACAAAAGGAAACTTACTGAATGAATCTACCACTACCAACCATCGAGCATTCCAGAATGGACCAGCAAAATCGATGTGTAAGCGTTGCCAAGGGGAAGTGGCTTTTGGCCATGCAAAGAATTTCCGCGATGGTGCTGATTGTTGTTCAGCACACACCATGCAAGAAGAGCACATATTCGTAATCGCGGCATCGATTCCGAACCAAGTACAGTGCTAACGAGCAAGTTGTTTCATTCTCACTATACCCCAATATCCTTGGTGGAGAAGCTGTTAGACAGAGGACTGTAACGAACGTGGTATCACAACCCTGGACTGACCATTATCAGAACGTAACAGCAAAACACCACGTCGTACAAAAAGTCTCTCTGCGGCAAAGGCAAGTCTTGAATGGCACGAAGGTGTGTGGGACTGGGATGTATGCCTTGGGAATTGATTACATGTCCCAGGTATGGTAAGTCCCGAGCAAAAAAACACACATTTGTCCTTCAGCAAGTGAAGACCATGTTATCGCAAGACCTGAAATAATGTTCTGAGATTGGGCAAATGTTCTTCTTTCGTCTTTCCGGAGATCACAATATCATCCAGATAATTGGCTGCTGTAGGGACCGACGCACAAACAGTTTGTAGATATTGCTGAAACAATGCAGGGGCGGATGCACACCCGAATGGCAGTCGTTTGAATCGATACAAACCAAGATGCATGTTAACCACCAAAACGCGCTGGGATTCTTCGTCCACTGGTATTTGCAAGTACGCATCTGCCAGGTCCAACTTCAAAAAATATTTACCCGGGCACAGTTTGTCAAACAGATCTTCCGGGCTGGGTAAAGGAAAAGTTGCAATCACTAGTTGTGGATTCACTGTTGCCTTGAAGTCCACACACAGTCTCAATTTTCTGGAAGGTTTTGGCAAAATTACTAAGGGTGATGCCCAGAGAGAAGCCTGCACACGTTCAATTACACCTTGTGATTCCAAATCGTGTAATGTTTTTGCGAACTCGTCACGCAATGCGTGGGGAACATTGCGCGCTCTGAAAAATTTCGGTTGCGTGATTACTTTCAGTTCCAAATGTGCTTTATAGTTCTTAGCGCAGCCGAGCTCCGGTGCAAAAATGTCTGCAAATTCTTCACATAGGCGAGAAACACTGTCTGAAGGCACAGTCTGGTTCACTGATAGGACCTGATTTACTATAGACAAGTTAAACAACTGAAATAAATCGAAACCAAACAAGTTCACTGCAGAAGAAGAATGAGGGACGTAAAATGACACAAGTTTTGTTTGTCCTTTGTATGTTGCAAGAAGGCTGCACTGTCCTAACACAGGGATCTTTTGTCCGGGATAACTATTTAACGTAACACTTGCGGCATGCAACGGAGGTGTGCCCAGCAGTTTGTAAGTGTCTTGATTGATCAGTGAAACTGCAGCTCCGGTATCGAGCTGGAATGGTATCACTTTGCCGTTAATGTCCATGTCTACAAAAAGTTTACTGTCCTGCTGACGATAAGCGACTGTCTCGTGCAACGTGAACTGGCACTGGTACATAATCACTTGCGACTTGACGGGAGTTCCGGCGATGTCGACGCACACTATTTTTGGGACGAACACAGTCACTGTTAGAGAGAGGGGCACTGAGCGGAGTGGAATGAACTACATGAATTTCCATGGACGAAAGTTCGTGAGCCTGAATATCCTTGGTTCGATTCCGATTCCGGCGCGAAGCAAAGGCCTCGAATGGTTTTGAGCTTCCGATCTGAGCTTTTTCTGGCAAACACTCTGAACATGTCCTTTTTTATTACAATAAAAGCAAATAGCTTAGCGTGACGGGCAATTCTCACGCGATGTTTAGTAGCACACCGCGGGCATGATTTGATCACTGCGTTTGCTTGCTGGCGCGGTACACGTGGCTGAGAGCCTGGCGGCAGCGGCGCGGCTAAGCACGAGGACTGTTTATTGCTCCGTGCAGCTCGCCCGGCGGGCCGGTTAACCTGACACACTGCTGGAAAGTTTCGAATGATTCCTGAGCAAATTCAAGTGTGTCCTGCCAATCCAATATGTCCATTACTTGTTGAAGGGAGGGATTGACTAGTTTCAAAATCTGTTCCCTTATACGAACATCAAAAACGTTCTGTGCAATTGCATCCCGTACCATAGTATCTGAATAAGGGAGTCCACATTGACACTCAAAAGCACAATCCCTAGTAAGGCCTTGCAAGGTTGCAACCCTCTCCCGATTAGTCTGACCTGCCGTACGTTTTGTACGAAAGAAGGTATACCGTTTGGCAACGACATTGACTGATTCTTTGAAATATGCATCTAATGCAGACAAAATTTCTTCGTAGGACAGAGTTGCTACGTCGCGTCAGGGAAATAATTTGACTATCACACGGTACGTATTCACGCCGACGGAAGACAACAAAAATGGCTGCCGCTTGTTACCTTGAATTCTGTAGGCGGTGAGATGGAATCCAAATTGGCGTGACCACTCCGTCCAGCTTTCCAGTGCAGCATCAAAAGATCGAAAAGTGGGTGCAACAGCGTGTTGTGGCTGCGTTAGCGGTGAAGCGGCTGCTGCCGCATCGTTTTGCATCGCACGTTGAACCTGGACGAGCTGTCCAACGGCATCCAGTAAGGCCTGCATCTGCTGATTAAAGGAGGCCTAAATGCACGCGTTCTAGCTCACGCAGGCTGGAGTGAGGTCTGGAACATGACAAGGGAATGAGAATTGAGAAAAACGGACGTAGCTAGTGGAATACTTAACTTTAATCCATTAATGGAGAACGTCGCTCTTTATGGTACATGATTCACAATATCAATAGTACAGATACTGGCGCCTTGCTAGGTCGTAGCAAATAACGTAGCTGAAGGCTATGCTAACTCTCGTCTCGGCAAATGACAGCGTAATTTGTCAGTGAACCATCGCTAGCAAAGTCAGCTGTACAACTGGGGCGAGTGCTAGGAAGTCTCTGTAGACTTGCCGTGTGGCGGCGCTCGGTCTGCAATTACTGATAGTGGCGACACGCGGGTCCAATGTATACTACCGGACCGCGGCCGATTTAAAGGCTACCACCTAGCAAGTGTGGTGTCTGGCGTTGACACCACAAATGCAATACTCCCTGCCTCCTTTTATAGTGGCGGTTCCACCTCTTGTGACATCTAGTAGTCAATTCTGCATTACGTAGGGCTGTCTGAATGCTTTTGATTATATGCAAGTGAATTGTGAATTTGCAAAATGACTACGTTCCTAGAAGTACATTTTCAGAAAATAACAAAAAAGCATTTACTATCTTACTGAAGTGAATATTGCACTAGCAAGTGAATTGTGAATTTGCAAAATGACTACGTTCCTAGAAGTACATTTTCAGAAAATAACAAAAAAGCATTTACTATCTTACTGAAGTGAATATTGCACTAGATTATTGCATGATATGCTACACACATCAAAATTACATAAAACTGTCATTACAAAAGCATGATCTTGTACTCCCTTTATGTTCAAATTTTGTTTTAAAAAAGAACAACTTAAGTCGTTTTTCAAATTAACTTCGGTTGTGTTTGTTATGTAATAAAATTCTGACATATAAAAACATACAATTGTGTTTTCTGTATTGATAAACATTCAGACTGCGTAGAACAGTAAATCACCCAGGGAAATAAACATACAGGACAACTTCCAAAGCAAAATTGCAGATTTACTCATTTGTCTTTGTTTCCCAAGCTGCAATTTTCTCATAAAATGCTTTGGATTCATTGGAGTCTGGAATCTACTTGAGCATTTTGCATGTATCTTTTTTTTTTTTTTTGATTGGGCGCACACCGTTTGGATAAGCATGTCTGTGTGATAATTCTGGGATATGTTTACATCCTGGCCCAAGGATGAAAGTATGTAGAATTATTTTCTTTTAGCAATAGAGCTGACTATGTATTCACATATGTCCTTCGCTGTGTAGTCTGTCCTCACACCTTAAGTTATCTTTTCACTACTTGTGAAGTCCCAATCATTTGGCAGAAAGGAGTGTTCTCTGATAGGGAATAGAAGTCTGATGTTCAAAAAATGCCTGTGAGCACTTAAAACCACTAAAAACCTGATGAGAGTGGTGGTCGTATACTGGCCTGGACAGCCGTCACAAAACAACAAGAGTTCTTGAATACTAGATGAGACACAGGTATTGAAACAGCGGAGGAGAAAACTGCATACCTTATTTGGACTTTTGTTAGCTTTCCCCTTGGTAGATGAGTTAGTTTTCATGTTAAGTCCAGAGAAAAGTGGAACTGTCAGTTGACTATAATAATACATGTTCTGAAGTGTTATTTTAGGCAAGCAAACATTTTGCGTGCAGTCAAATGTTAAAGCAAGGAAAATCCTCTCTCTCAGTGCATAAATTGGGTGCATCTTCCAGTGTTTTGTAGAACTTTTTTTGCGACATTTGTGAACTATGAGTTCTGCTGCAGCAACACATTAGGATTGATCATTAAGTGCATTGCTGTTCACTTTAACATTCAGTTCTTCACACTTAATGCATGTGTCTGCACTGGGCCTAAAAAAACTCAAAAGGAAATGGTTATTGAAATATCTGTAATAATAGTGTTGAAACACATTGCTATCAAGATATTTGACAAGAAACATTTCATGTGTTATTTTTACAGCAAGTTCACTGTTTACGTAGAAAACATCTGTGTTTCCTTACTGGCTTTGTTTAGTTAGAAATGACACAATACGAGCATGAAGTTTATCAGCCTCTTTTGTGTTTTCCACGTTGGTCCTTAGGAGACTTTCCGCTAAGTGGCAACTTACACAATCTCTTTATGCTGGATTTGGTGACACAATAAACACTGGGAAGGCTTTCTTACATACTTCTATGCGCTTGTCTGAATCTTTAACATAATACTTGAATATAGCTGCCCTAGTACCAGGCTCATCTTCCTTTCCTCTTCATCTTTTTATGGCAATTTTTACAATTTGTCCCTGTAAGAACGTATCTTGTTCATTCTTAATTTCAAAATATTTAATGTAATTAACTGCTTCTAACAATGAAGTTTCAGAAATCAAATAGAAACATTATTTCCTGCATAACAATGGTTCATAAACAAGAGTCTGCATTATTAATGTCATTACCACTTGCGGTAAGCTACAGTGATGTGTACAGGAATACTGTGTACAACAACATTGTGAAACAAAATTAAATCCAAATAGATTATCCGCAAGCAGGTCATGTTTGTGTAGGTGAATCTAACTTCCCCATATGATTTACATGCTCCAAACCTTTAATCTTAGCACATTTTATTGTAGCTGTCTTGTATTCTGCACCTCTTTTGAGTCCTTTCCTCCTCGTTTTGTCATTATTTTCTTCATTTCTAATAAAACCAATACATAAAGCACTGCTATTAGATGGCATTTTTGTTTCCAGAGTATGTATCACAGGTCTACCATACAAACAAATGTAATATAGACCTTTCACCAACTTAAGTCGTGGACTAAGGCTGTTTTGCTGGTAAACACGAATGTTCTGTTACTGTAAATAATGTAGAGAAGTTACGGACTAAAGTCATTTTGTTATTAAGCAATGTGAATTGGTTATTGGAACATTGCTGTGCCCAGAACTCAAAACCTTGGAAATGTAGACTTAAGTTGTGCAAATTAACAGTTCAGGTACAAAACGTAGTGTGTCAACCTATTGGCAATGATGCCTGGTGATAAAAACTACTACTGTTCTGTATTGCCCCAACCATTACCATCAATTACACTGTCAAAAACGTTTGTTTTTCTGTTTTCAGGTGATCACCATTTGTGAAATTTCTGTTGATGAAACAGATTATTTCATGGGGGAGAGAGGCAATCAGAAAGGAAAAGTACCAAAGGCGTTCTTAGAAATAATCAATCCATAAAAGAAATGCAGATACTTGCTCAACTAATAGCAATATTGTCACATAGAGTGCATCCAGTTATGTTATATTTGCCACCAGTAAGAAAGATGCAACAAGTTTTTGAAAGTGCCAGCACAGTGGGTGTGTGTGGAGATGGGGGATTTTTTTTTTTTTTTTTTTTGGGGGGGGGGGGGGGTCACTTACATGCACCTATGTTCAGAAGAGAAGAAAGGTTTTGGATAAATGTAGTCTAGAGCTTTACTGAAAATGTAGTTATAGTAAGATATTTGAGAACGACAGCTGAGAGAATGGAAAGGAAATAACATTCCACAATCTAAGTTTATTATTTCTCCTCCATGGGAGTAGCCATGGAGGAATCACCACCTTCATTTCCTATAACTGTTGTTACTATTTGGATTTGTATATGACACTTATATTCATTTGGTCTGTGGGATACTAAACATCACATTAAAAAATCATATATGTTACACTGGCGTCTACATTGCTGTTGCAAAATCTGCAATACATTCCTTTACTTCATTAAATCCAACAATTATGTAATTACTATGCATAAAATTAATGTCCAATATTTATTAATGTAAGTGGGTAATGCCAACTTCTATCAACTACTGTCCACAAAAATATTGTTTGGTGTGTGGAAAACCAAATTCCGAAAAATTTGTAGTGAGTATAACATGGATATGGATTTATGTGTGTACCTTTACTCATACATGAACCTACATTCAGTAATACATTTTGAGAAAAAATATAAGCTCTGGACTTTGTTTTCCTTGGTAAAATATGTTTTAACTCTTATTGTGTTGTTTGTTATTCTAATATTTAAAAAAATGACTAATGTAGCAGTGTCATGTCATGTCCTGTTACATTTTGGTGTAACTCATAAATAAACTGCCTTATAACTTTATGACAACAGAATGTAAAATTGTATCTTTCCAGTCAGATAGTGTTGGTATTAATCTGGAAATAACTGAAAGTATAAAGTGATGAAAGACTGATTTTCTAAAAGTAAAGCTGAAAATGACAACTGATTTGTAAATGAAAGCTATTGATGTTTTATTTCAATCCATTCCGTAACAAAGAAGGTAAAATATTCCCAGTATGGCATATATGCCTAAAGTATTATTTTTTATTGTTTTTATTGGTATGTCACACACTGTTTATAACACCAGACAAATTAATCTTGTTGCTGTATTGCTTTGTATGACGTTATTTTGGCACATAGTCAGTCTCGAAATCTGTGAATAATCTAATGATGTAAATATCAAATTCCATATACTATCACACTGTAGAATATTCACTCTTTTTGGCAAAAAGTACATGTCATTAATACAACTTTATAGGCAATAAAATCCAAGCAATAAAAATTGTAGATTACAATGTTTCCCAGCACTCAGGTACCATTTGTATATAAACAATTACATAGTTTTCTCTGTGACTTCATATTCTTCTCTATGTTGTCAGTAACTTCCTTATAAAGTTTAAGAAGATACTGAGAAACAGTCACATATATTGTGTGTGTGTGTGTGTGTGTGTGTGTGTGTGTGGCAGAATGACTCTGTATGTCAGAAAGTTAAGCTTAAGTAAAGAAAGAAAATAACTCATGCAAAAAGCAACTACATGTTTTTGTCTACCTTTGCTCAGGTTTGGCAATTAAACAAATAAATTTTCACTGAAAGTGCATGTTGTCAAGTATGGTATCATTTTAGTCCCAGTTAAATTGTATGGAGATTTTGATACTCCTGATTTATATGAATTTTAAGCTTATATAGTTTTTTATTTTGTGAAGCCAGAGTTTATTGTGTATTATTTTTATGGATAAATAAGTAGAAAAATAAGTATGTAGTACACTGTTTTATATGAAGTAGCCTGCTGAAGTGATGTCCTACTTGTTTGTTGCAGCTCATATGAATAAACTAGACAGATGCACATCAGAGAAGGGCTGCTACCTATACACTACTTTGTTTTTCAATGTATTTCATTTAGCAATGTGATGAAAGTTTCCATCTCCTGAGTACAGGATATATATTACATGATTCTCATGATAATTATTTTCTAAAGGCTTAGCTCTATCATTGCAACAATATCACTTAATCTCATGTGTCACTTCAAGGTTTCCTAACAGGCCTTAACATGAATTCAGCTCTTTATGATGACCTTCATTCATATTCATACTTCCATTGCTTCTAGCCTCTGTTTATCTATTCGACTCATTGACTAGCTCTCACATCTCAAGTAAGAAAATTCCAAACACTTTCTTTGCCTTGATGTTGATGTATATACTCATCAAGAGACTTTCCTTCACTTGGGATGCACATCTGGCAGTGGTTACCCACAATTTCCACAACACATTTTTTATCATCAGAATTTGTACTCCCTAAACAGTAAAACTTTTTCAACTTGTCCACTTGCTGATTTTCTAAGTACCACATTTGTAGTGATTTGTTGACTCACTGCAGGTAAACATGTTGATCAAGTATGGTGAAAGGGGGCAATTTTATCTGATTTCTTTCCTGAATATAGTTCTTCCTTAAATAGTTATGTCTTCTGCTTCCTGTGTAGTTCCCTGGTGAACCTTCTATCATTCTCATCAATTCTCATGCTCCACCTAAGGCTGAATGTCAGTTCCAGTATAGCACATTAAAGTTCTTTTGCAAATCAATAAAAAATTGCAAAAGTCTTTCTGTTTGTTGCCTGTCGACACTCTGGTATTATCCACAATGATTATAATGGCTGTCACAGTTCTCATGCTGAATCAAATCCATCATTCTTTAAGCAAAATTTACCTTTTTTTTGGTTCATTATTACATTAATTACGTAGGAATGTCTTTGGTGTATAAAATAATAGAGTTATTGTTTTATAATTACTACTGCTGATCATAGTTTCTTTTTTCAATAAGACTGTTGTTTTAGTCTGACACCAGTCTTTGGGAATTTTCTCTTCTTCAAAGCAGTTGATAATTATTTTGAACAAGGTAGTAATCACTTCTCAATCTCCTTATTTTCAGAAATTCTTATTCTATGTCGTTGATATCCATTACTATTGCATCCATCATATTGTGCAGAACTTGTTCAAATTCGTCTTTGGTGAAAGTGGAAAGTTTCCTGAGCTTTCATGATTTCTTAATCATTATACATATCTTGTGCGGATTTTTTCCAGCATGCACATTTCTTTGCTGTCAGTTGGTAAGTTCCATTTTTTCTGCAATACCAGATGCCCGCTTTTCAGTTGCTTATGTGTACATATATAAAATAAAATTTAGTAATTCTAATGTAAGCTTTCAGACTATTCTGCTTAGGTTTTTTCTGGTCTGTATGAGATACAGTATCTCTTTATGTCAACCAAGATTTTCTTGGCTGCAGCTTTGTCTTGTATGTTACATCATCTACAGCCTTTAAACTCCCATACTTTATCTGGTTCAAATTGCAGTTATTTCATCTTAAGTTGTGTGTGATTTCTTAATTATATGGAATTTATATTTTGTGTGTACTCTTAATGATTTTCTGATTTTCTTGAACCTCATACTATCCTTAGCCACAACTGTCCAGATCTGGATCCAGATAACTATGGCTTGATAGTACTTGGCTTCATAACATTCCCTGCCTAAAATGGAATGTCTCTGTACCTTGCTGAGGTTACCAGTAGTTGTACACATATACTGTCTTCAATTTTGGAACTTTGATGTACAATTTTATCATCATCATATGTTGATCACAGAATTACAGCAGTCTTTTACAGCTCTCATTCTGATCTGTTCTGCCATGCCAGCTACTTCTATAGCCTTATCCTTCCTGTAGAAACCAACAAAAGCTCTGAAGTGAATAATTATAATAATCTTTTGTTGCCTTTGTAAAAGAGTAAACCATCATTTGTGTAATAAATATTGATGTTCCTGAAGTTATGTTTGTTGTCATAGTGTACTGTAAGATTATTCACCAATATATCGTTTGAGATACATTGAACAGTGCCTATGCAATAAAGGAGGTAGTGAATAGTGTATGGAGCCTTCCTACTGTTGAATGTAATTTAAGAAATTAATATGTATATGGCAGCATGAGAAAATTGTTCATAGATTGTTAATGATAATGGAGATATATACAGTAGCACGTTGACATTACTATTAGTGTTTAAGACAAAAAATTCTACCATTTGTAAATGGAGTAATAATAAGGACTTGCTGATTTATTTAAAAAAACATGTAATGCTCAAGATAATTCATGTTTCATTTGTACAATGGGGAGACTTTTTTTTGGAGAGGGTGGGGGAGGGAGAGGTGGTTGCATTAGGTTAATTCAGATACACGCCATTTATATTATATTTGAATGTGGACTTGGACTTTGTGGCGTATACTGCTGATGAAATCATCTCCGGCTTCTGTCCAGATGGATGAGTTGATGTTCTGTGGTGTTTCAGTGAGTGTCACTCTCATCATCTTCTGGAGAAGTGTCGAGATTGTGTGGGCATCTCGTACATATATATCCCTGAGTGGTGACTGACTCTCCCTACCCCTTTTCCCATACACAGGTTTCAGTCTCACCCAGACTCACGAAGCATCAACAACTGGATGCATTCTTGGTGTAAAGGTGCTAATGCAGGGTACCATGGTGAACTTAGCTGATAGCCCTCATCCTTGTGTTTCCATTGGACCTTATCTCAGTGGATTCTTTGATGATACTCTCCCAAATCCGCTAGCTCATCACAACATTTTTGTTTTACTTAAATTCAAAAGTACGTCCCTCATTGAGCTATGTTCTGCCACTGCTGATTCATCTTTATACACCAATGTATGCATCTAATATGTTCCATGCAGCTTTGCATGATGCAGTGCTGTGTTTGCCCAGTGTGCTTGTGACCATAATTGCAAGGAATCCTGCATATACCAGATATTTGTAGTTTTAGTTTTACTGATCCAAGCATATCCTGCATTTTTCATGGTAGTCAAAAGATGTCCTTGAGTTGTTTTTTCCAAAGATTTCTCACAATTTTTCTGAGAGAGGCCCAATATAGAGGATAAAGCAAGTTTTTCTACCTCTTTATTTTCCTCTATTTTGCAGAGACTGTACCATTCATTTTCTTCAGTGCACATCTAATCTGCACTTCGCTGTACCCAGCTGAAAGGCTGCCTTTGTCATATATGGCATGTGTCTTGTGTGCTAGAGTGGTTAGAACAGTGTACTGCTGCACCAAATGATGACGGGTCTTTGCATAAAGGTACAGATCTGTGTGGGGCTTCCATCTGTATACTGCATGTACATCCGCTTGTCTTATTATTAAAATATCTAAAAATGGAATTCAGCGATTGAGTTCTAGCTCCATTTTGAACTGTATATTTTGATGGGTGCTGTTCATATGGTTCAAGAACTTGTTCAAGCCTCTCCGACATGTTCCCACACAATAAAACTGTGACCTACATAATTTAATAAGTTTTTGTGTTTGAGCCATGCAGGTTTTAGTGCCATCTATTCACAGTGTTCCATGTGGAGACTGGCTGTCTCAGGGGCAAGTGGTGAGCCCATGTCTACTCTGTCAGCCTGTTCACAAAATTCCCGACTGCATTTGAAGTAGATCGTGATTATTATATGTTCACTGTTTTGGGCTCAAAATGATCTGTTAAGCGTACCAAGGAATCTTGAAGTGATACTCATGTGAAAAGAGGTGTCACATCAAAGCTCACCAGGAGATCGTCCTTCTGTAGCGACATCTCTTCCAGCAAGGCCACAAAATCAGCGAGGTTCTTCACTCAGTGACTGGAGAGTCCCACTATGGGTTTCAGAAGTGAGGCTAGATACTTGGCCACTCCATATGTGGGTGCATTATTAATGTTCACTATAGGACACAGTGGTAAACCTTCTTTAAGAACTTGATCAGTCCATACAAGTGTGGAGGTACTGGATAGAGTTGCTTCCTATCTTTTTTCATCAGAGTTGACTTGTGAAGCAAAGTTGTTGTTTTCTCATTATCATTGGTGCTGGGTATTAAATACTTTTATCCGTTACACAGATGACACTTTCACTCTGTAGAAATATGGCAGAGAGACCCTGAATAAGTTCCTGGACCATCTGAAAACTGTCCACCAAAACATACAAGTTCACAGTGGAGCTAGAACAAAATGAAAGTCTTCCATTTTTGGACATTCTAATAATAAGAAAAACAGTCTACAAGAAGAAGACCAATACATATCAGTATCTTCATGTAACAAGCTGTCATCATCCAACACAATAGTTCATGCTCTAACAATTCCATTGCACAGGGCACAGGCCATTTGTGACAAAGAATGTAACACCCTAGAGATGTTTTTCGTCAAAATGGGTGCACTGAAGTGCAGATTAGATGTGGTTTGAAGAAAATGAAAAAAGGGGTAGAGGAGGAGGAAGAGAAACCCACCTTTCTCCTCTCTATATTGGGCTTCCCTCAATAAAGATTGTGAGAATTGTCAGAAAAACAACACTGAGACCATCTTTGTCACCACAAGAAACAAAAACTATGCTTGATTTAGTAAAGGACAATCTGAAACTGAAAATACCCAGTGTATACAGCACGCTTTGCAAGTGGTACTGCCAGTACATCGGACAAACACAGTGCTGCATCTCACAATGCTGCATGGAACATTTGTACATATATGTGTGGGGCATTTTGATGCAGCCACCTGGATGGAAGCCCAAGATAATTTCATCATTTATATTATAGTTTTGCAGCTGCAACCTCTAAAGGTCAATAATTTCATAACTTTGGCTGTGATGTATATAAATGTTAAACATGTAATTTAATTTCATACTATGTGGATATGTGCTATCTAAACATCATTTGTTTTTTCAGCCTTTAAGGTTGAGCATTCATTTGTGCTGTGACCTCAGAGGCAATACGTTGATGTAATCATTTGTCATGTAGGTAGCTCGGGCATAAAACTCAACATTTCAATGTTCATATTATTTCAAGAAGAAAACCTATTTTGTTGTTTTCTTTAAGCAAGCTGTATTGTCTGATGTCAAGGATTCTGCAATCCAGATATATGTTCTCTGATACTACCTGCTGATGGAAACAGTGGAATAAAACTTTCTATAATTCTTTGCACACAATGATTGTTGTTATACTGTTTTTCCTTACTTCCTAATAAAGCCACTGCCATTGATTTTAACACCTGTTCTCTACTTTATGTAGACTTTCACATAAATGATATTTGAGTTAGACTTAATAGGGTTTGCTATAATCTACGTAGAGAGTCTTGGTATTTAATCACCAGATCTCTCTGTGATGTTGCACTGGTGCCTGCCTGCATTGTTCATTAAGCTCTCAGAGTCTCAGTGATCAAAGTCTTGTAGAATAGCTGTCATTCGATTTTTAGAAATTGTGCAGATAATGTATATCACACATATTCCCATGTGATGTGTTGTGTTTTCACAATTATTTCCACCACAAAGATTATGATGACCAGATTCAGTTTTACATCAAATGTTTTTATGCAAGCCTCTGCACTTCACTGCATACCAATGTGGTATTAATAAGCTAAGCATTGTCGGAAGCTACAGTCGTTTTTAGATGTAATATTTGAAGAACACAGTAAATGGTCCACAAACTCTAATTTTTGAGACAGTCACCAAGATGAGTAAATATAGAGTGCAGAACACAATACCAGTCTGAAGTAAACAACTTGCATCAATTCAAAAGAAAAAATACAGTCAATACTTAAGAAAAGTACATCATATAACCGACACGCACGAGTCATTCATATGTATACAGTTGAAAGATTCCCATAAACATGTTTGATATGAGCTTCAAGATCAGTTTTGAATGCAAGAATTGACTTTAACACAACCAAGATTAGCCATGGTTTCTCAAGATCCTGCATAGGTGTTGGGTGAATGCTTGCTGGTCCTAGACTGAAAATGTTGGTTGGTGTATAACTGTGTGAAGACTGGCCTATGAATGCACAGCATCTCCCAAACTATACAGTCATTTGAAAAATGGCTAGGTTAGATTTTTCTGTTTAGTATGAACTATAAGCATTAATAGTAACTTGGTTAGTGCAACATGCGGTTGTTTAGGAATTTAGAAATGATTATGAAACCATTTTATGCCTTCATGTTGGCAATATCCCATTTACACATACAAGCACCATATTGAAAATTATGCAAAAATCTTAATTAACAGCTTAATCAGTTAGTGAATCATGTGAACTCGTATATAAAACATCAACAAAAGTATAATGGCAAAGGTTGGAATTTAACAAGGACAGGGGCAAAACCTGCAATGGAATATGTAGGTGGTCACAAACTTTAATGTTAGTTATCTCACAAGTTAATTAGTTTCACAGAAATTGAAACGTATTACTGAAACATTGGAAAACCAGTCTTTTTAGTGAGTGATGTCACTCTGTCCATAAACACATATTAGTTCACATGAAAATTGCAGTGTCATCTGTAATAAAAAGTCCAATGATTTGTATCCTTTGATTAGCCAGGTTTTCCGTAAAACTAGATCCATTAACACTAATCACTTGCATAATGAATTCAAGCAGGGAAAAACACAGTTAAGGCTTTGACAATATTATGAATAGGATAGGTTGCTACTTACCGGATAGCAGAGATGTTGGTTTGCAGACAGGCTCAACAGAGACTGTCAACCGAGACAGTGGTTGTGTGTGTGCGTGTGTGTGTGTGTGTGTGTGTGTGTGTGTGTGTGTGTGTGTGTGTGTGTCTTGTCCAAGTCTGAAGAAGGCCTTTTGGCAAAAAGCTTAGTTGTTTGACAGTCTTTGTTGTGGTTGTCTGTGACTCAACATCTCCACTATATTGTGAGCAGCAATCGATCCTTTTCATAATATTGTCATTATTCTATCCTGGATTTTCCATTGTTTGATTTCAGGCTCTGAAATATTTGAGCACCCACCACATGTATATTACATAGAAAATGTACATAAACTGAAAAATAAGTAAAAAAAAAGAATAAATTTATTATTAAAAATTTAGCACTGAGAGCTGCTGGAATATTCCAACTTACTCTGCTTCATTGTAGACTTCTATGCAAATGATATTTAAAGTTAAAAATTTCATGGACTTTGCTGTAGTGTCCATAGTGTGTCTTAGAAATGATGTGAAGGGTGTTTAGTTGTTTCTATTCAGTCTGGTAGAATGAATAAGTTAACTGTTGTACACCTGAAAAAGAATTATCTACAGAAATAAAACCAGAAAATAATGAGATATGCATGATTAATATGATAATGGAAAATCCTGGGCCGGCTGCTGTGGCCGAGCGGTTCTAGACGCTTCAGTCCGGAACCGCACTGCTGCTATGGTCGCAGGTTCGAAACCTGCCTCAGGTTAGTTAGGTTTAAGTAGTACTAAGTCTAGGGGACTGATGACCTCAGATGTTAAGTCCCATAGTTCTTAGAGCCATTTGATCCATTTGTAAAACCTGGGTGGAATGCAAACAGTGGAATGAGTGGAGGAAATATTATGCAATGCATGGCACATAAAAAAGAAGTTGCATTTATTCCTTTTGAACTTTTCGTCATTAGAGTGCTATGTTCATGGATGTACTCTTGTAAGTGCTGGGCTGTCACTGGTTGTACATTATCATATCCTAGTGAAATACTACACTCACACACAAATACCCAATTGCATTGTATTCTGAACACTTTGAAAGGACTAAGTTCAACTTCTTGTTCTTGTGTCATACGGATACTTTCAGATTTGCAGTCTGATCCAGTGGGTAAGCTATGAAGAGCAACACTAGAATGTAAAATGTATTGTTATGAACTCTATGAATGTATGGTGTCTGTTCTTTAGGATCTGTCTGAAAGACCAGACACCACACGAAATCCACAACTGTGATACATATTATGTAAATGGAAGGTGGAAAGGAGAGAAAGGAAAGGAATGGAACTGTTGCTGTCAGTTGGATTGGGACTTTATGTAAAACAAGTGGCGCCAAGTAAAAATGTTTGTGAAAACAGGATTCAAACCTGGGATCTGCTGCTTAGTATGCAGTTGCATCAACCACTGTGCCATCCAGGTACAGTGTTTATCGTGATTGCATAGATTATCTCAACACACCTCCCAGCTGACCCACATTCCCACTTAGCACCACCGATCTGTAGACCCCATTCATGTCCTCCATGAATACTACTTTGTTCTTCTCACAGGAGGCCAAATGTACTGTGCATCTGTGCTGAAGGTGTCTGAAAAGACAGACACCACACATTCATAGAATTGTTTCACCTTGACAGGCATTGAATCCACCACCCTCAGCGGCAATAGTAATTGTTCTTCCACGGGTTATCATGGCTGTTTGTTCAGAAAGTAAATTGTAACTGACATTTCCTGCTTTGTCTAACTGACAGTTTGTTCCAGCTGTTGTTGCTTAAAGGATACTCCAGTCTTAATTCCCTAAAATTGTTGTGTGTTTGGCATTAGCCAGTGATAGCCATTTTTCTGAAGAAGTTTCATTACTTAGTCATTTATCAGTGACCAAGGTAGTTTAACACTATTTTATATTTCCTTTTAAAATATTTAATCTAACAGTTTTTACTGCTCATTCATGGAGGTTTCTTGCTTAATGTAAAGTTGTATATGTATATACTCATAATGCCAGTTAGTGATGGCCATTCTCTCAGTAAAATTATGCGTTGCATTGTTCAACGTACTTAGATGTTGCTTAATAATGCCCACATGCTTAATGCTATGCTATTTTTTAAATTTAATTTAACTGTTTCTACTGATAAGTCCTGGTCGTCCTTACTTAATGAAAATTTGTGCATTCACATACTGATACTGCCAGTTAGTCAGGCTATTCTCTTAGTGAAATTGTGCCTCGTATTGTGTAAGTTACTAAGCTGTTGGTTAATAATGCCTTCTTGCTTACTACTATATTATATTTCCTTTTAAACATTTAATTTAACAGCGAGGCAGCCAGTGATCTCTTCAGAGCCGATGAGATGCACACCAGCTCCAACTCATATGGGAATCGGTGAAATGCCACAAGTTATGAGGATAATGGGTAAGAGGCAGTACATTGGTAATGTGTGGGTAAGTTGAGAATTTGAGTCTAATGGGAGGTGCACTTGGGGTAGACAGTGCAGTTGCAATCACCACTGTGTCTGGGTGGTTTAGTGGTCAGAGAATCTGCCTAGTAAGCCAGAGCTCTGGGTTCAAATTCTGGCCCAACTCAAGTTTTCAACTTTCCCCCCTGTTTTCAGTCAATGCCTGCTTGCAGCCAATGTCTATAACCCATCTGTGTCTTTTTAATGGTCAGTTTCAATCTTCCTTGCTTAATGAAACTTGCAGATTCATATACTGATACTGCCAGTTAGCCATGGACATTCTTTTAGTAAATTATTCTTTGTATTGTTTAATTTACTTAGCTGTTGGTCACTAACTCCCTCTTGCTTAATGCTATATTATATCTCCCTTTAAATATTTATGTTAACTGTTTCTACTGATCTGTCACGGCCATCCTTGCTTAAAGAAAATTTGCATATTCATCTATTGATACTGCCAGTTAAGCATGACTGTTCCCTTAGTAAAATTATGTCTTGCATTCTGCTAAAATTAATCGACTGTTTAACATTTTGGGTCACTACCATTTTTGGAAGAAATTGGTGTTATTAATGTTTCCGACCATTGCTCTCATTAGGCTGAATGAAATATTGATGTTCTTGAACTAACTAAATTTGCTCAACTGAATTTGAGTCAGACATGGCCATCTTGCCAAGCGATACCTATTTTAAATTTATGTTGTAAATGTAATAGAGGGAAACATTCCAAGTGGGAAAAATAAATCTAAAAACAAAGATTCTGTAACTTACCAAACAAAAGTGTTGGTACTATGATAGAAACAATAACAAACACAAACACACACACTGTTCATTTTACTGTTAGTTAGCCATGTCTGTTTAGGATAGATAAAAATATTAATGAAAATAGCTTGAAATTTCTATGTGGAGATATAATTCAGACTGCTCTCTGGAATTAGTGGACTCAAATCCTTTTTAAGAAAAGTGTAAGTGCTCTGACTTTGCTTGAGACAAAAAGTTTAATGCAAATACATATTTAATTAAAACTATTTGTATTTCCTAACACAACAGTTGTTCAAGTATCGATGTATGTACTTTTTGCTTTGACATTAAAATAAATGCTAAGTGGGAGCTCAGTTGTGTACCACTCAGGGACCATGATATCCAAACAAACCAGCTCCAAGGTTAAGTACCACCTATCCCCTACCCCTCCTGGGTGTGCTTCATTAAGTATCAGCTAACATTTCTTCAGAGGTCAGATGTGCAAGTTAATAACACCTAATTAAACATCCCTTCTTATGTCAGTATGTTTGGATCTAGAATTTATCATTAGATTTTTGACTAACTGAATAGTTCTTTTATTACCACAATGTATATTAAGTGGCTTAATGAGATTACTTGTATCTACTTCAGACATAAGTTATCTTAATCACAATAAACCTTTAATAGGTGGTGCCATTTTATGTACTGTACTTGGTTTCACAAATAGAATGTGCAACAGGCTTTTGTTTTCTACTAGACCACAAAATTAAAGAATTTCATACTTTATGCATGACTCAATTACAGTGTATCTGCCACTGATTTTATTTCCCCAATCTGCGTCACTGAAGGTCATTATTTGTTTATTGCAAACTCTAGAAAATTGTAGCTTGAGGCCCATGGAGCCCCTTAAGTATCTATACATTCTTTTTACTAGCAACCAACAGCCCTTATTAAAACACTAATTATATCTGTTACGTTTATTGACAGCAAAGCATATGTCGGATCTGGAGACAGGATGTACAGAGAAGACTTGACTCCTGATAAGGTACATTCATACAAGTTGATCTGGCTGCCTCATAGCTCAAGCCGAGTTCTAGTAATGTTGACACTGGCTTGGCTTCATTCATTCCAAATTTCTCCAGAACTTTTCTGGCATGGGATTCTTGGAAGCTCCATTTTTTTTTCTTTTTCATGATTTCATGTACTTTCCATACCTAGGCATTGGTTCATTGGTCCTAAGACTTTAAAAAAAATTGATTTGATTCGAAATACCTCTGTCATTTGAGAATAATAGCACATCATCAACATATAAATCAATGACTAGTTTGGTGCCATCTTGCAATGGTACTAACCTGGTTCAAGCCTTCTTCTTGGTAGTGCATCTGTTGTTGTTGTTGTTGTTGTTGTTGTTGTGGTCTTCAGTCCAGAGACTGGTTTGATGCAGATCTCCATGCCACACTATGCAAAAAAAAAGGGGGCAGTCATTTATTAACACCATGTAGTTGTCTTCCATTGTGATGCATAAGTTTGAAATTTGGCTCAAAGTGCCTATATCCTTTCTCTGTAATGGTGCAAAAGTGTGGTGCCCTTCACCATCACCCTTGGGTTCGGCAATGCTTCAGACAGCAACATGTCAACATGTGCAGAAAAAAGGCCAGAGCTCGAAAGTATATGTGAGGTGTAAGGTGGATTAATGCGTCACTCTAGCATCAAATTTCACCACAATTGTGCCCAGTGCCACTATACACATATCACATGATGGAAAGGTTGTCATACCCGCTCTTACCCACACTTCACTCCTTCTTTTGATGCCTCCCTGATGGGGCCAGAACCGCAACAGCCAACCTTCAAATCACACCATTTTCATATTGATGGTTGAGGAACACATTTGAGACACACAGCCATTCAGATCTGATATGGATAGGTCTTTGGAAGTGATGCAAAGTGAAGCAATGAAACTATTCCTTTCGTTAGGGATTTGATTGTACCACATTTTGCAGTCAAAAACAACAGTTCACAGTGTGACGAGCAACAGGGCAATGTTCTCGACAACATTCAACTCTGCTGACATTGTCCTGTTACTGGTCGCATAGTGAACTGTTGTTTTTGACTGCAAAATGTGTAACAATCAAATCCCCAACGAAAAGTGTAGTTTCACTAATGCATTTTACATCACCTCCAAAGACCTTTCCATATCAGATCTGAATGGCTGTGTGTCTGAAACTTATTCCTCAACCACCAATATGAAAATGATGTGATTTAAAGGCTGGCTGTTGTGGTCCTGACCCCATCAGGGAGGCATCAAAAGAAGGGGTAAAATGTGGGTAATCCCTCCAACATCCCTTAGGTCAAAATAGGCATTACAAAGTACAATCTGGTGTACACAGTTTATCTTTGCAACAACCAAAGAATTTCGCCTAGAGGTTTAACTGAGACATGTTGTTAACAACAAAAGTGACGCAGATAAATTAATTGCTTGAGATATGATGGTTCTACTGAAGAACTCGATTTGAATGAACGCTAACTTTCATTGAAATGTTAGTGAGTACCTTCTATGCACCAACTTTACTGCATGATTGGTGTGAACATTGACGGAGATGTTAATTGTGTACTAGTGCACGAGATCCGCCCTGCACAGAGTGGTGTCGGTTTCATACTGCACATGTGATTTACAATTATCGAAATATTGTGTATCTATCCCAGAACTGAAGATTTGTGTGTTGGAAGGGATATTTACAAACTGACATAAAGACATCTTGGAAAATTTATGAGAATCTTTGAGCTGTACATTCAGGCAATAATTTTGTCTACACAGTAATAGTTATTAAAGTACAAACTATTTCATGTGTCTGCACTTTGGGTTGCCTATATACAAGTAGAGTTTCCATATCTGGAATTATGATAATTTAACCAAATTCTTAATTAATGCCTTAACTCATTACTGGAGTATGTCATCTGCTGCAGAAAAATTATTGCAACCAAAGTATAGTGATAAACTTGAGAATTACACACATATAGTAGCACAAAAGACAACAGTAATTTTGGATGTGTCTGACCTTTAATACCACTTATCTGTTAAGTTAATTAGTTCTTGAAAAATTAAAAGATGTTACTGTAAGTCTGGATTCCTAGCTTTCTAAGGGTATGCATCAATATTTCCAGAACAGTTGATAGTTCACTCAAAATCTATCAATACATGTCGTTATCATAATTTCAATTATTCATTGATTTTAGTTAGTATGGTCTCCAGAAAAACTAAACACATTATTATAGTCAGCATACTTTGGGCATACACTACATATGTACATGTGTATGACTAAACTCAAAATGAAAAATTAGAAAAAAATTATTATAATAGGAGTTCAATAACAGCAGGTGGGATAGTTCTAGCTTACTCTGTTTCAATCTCTCTGCAAATAGATAGAGGGATCAGTGTTTGATCTGATGAATTTCAGTTTTCTTTGCACCTCATCAATTTTTTATTTAAATTCCAAGTAGCCTGTTAAAAGTCCATAACAGATTTCTTCAGCCTCCATACTTCTCTAGAAGCTGCAAACATTTTCCCATTAAGTGACATACCTATATCCAATTACATCTCCATAGAGATAGGCAGTGGTGATATCAACATGACCAATCTCCAGGTTGCCTTGAGCTGCTGTAGATCAGATATATGTAATGGATACATGCTGGACCACTGGTGTGAAAGTTTCCTGATAATTAACACCTTAAACTTAAGAGTGCCCTTTTACCACTAGACGTACTTTAAAAATGTTTCTGGTGTACTGTCAGTCCCGGGCTTTATCTATATTACCCACTTAGCCTTGAAAGGTTTGTGTCCCCAGAGTAGCACTACTTCTTATTTTTATTTTTATTTAAACATCAAGTTCTGTAGGACCAAATTGCGAAGCAAATCTCCAAGGTCATGGAACGCATCAGTACATGAACTTACAACATAAAAGTAATAACAGATAAAAATAAAATGTTCATGAACCCAAAAAAATTCAATCCATAACTTAAAGTAAACGCAATTAACAATACAACAAGAATCAGCTTAATTTTTCAAGGAACTCCTTGACAGAATAGAAGGAGTGACCCATGAGGAAATTCTTCAGTTTCGATTTGAAAGTGCATGGATTACTGCTAAGGTTTTTGAATTTGAGTGGTAGCTTGTTGAAAATGGATTCAGCAGTATACTGCACACCATTCTGCACAAGAATTAAGAAAGTCCAATCCAAACGCAGGTTAGATTTCTGCCGGGTATTAAATGACTGAAAGCTTCTTATTCTTGGGAATAAGCTAATATTGTTAACAAGAAATGACATTAAGGAATATATATATTGAGAGGCCAATGTCAAAATATCCAGACCAGTGAACAGGGGTCGACAAAAGGTTAGTGAACTTACACCACTTATTGCCCGAACCGCCTGTTTCTGAGCCAAGTGTGTCATTGAGAACTAGAGAGAAGAATATTTTTTTGCATTTTTCCTGTCTTCCTTATTTATCCTTTCAAAGGCCTCTTTGACGTCAGTAACTTCATTTAGAAGTCCTTGCAAGAACTAAGTAAGGCAATCAGGCCATTTCTTTGGTTTTGGTTTGATGATTGGCTGTAGAGTGTAACCCCTTGATGAACCATAGGATCTTTCTTTCTTTTTTTTTCCAGTTTTCATTGGATAACTGTCAAAACCATAAAAGCATTCATTATCACTGTCTACTGATTTAATTTCATGTTCCATATGTGAAGTGTTGTTGTAATGAAGAAATTCTTGTTGTTCCATCCCTAAATGTTGGTGATCTTACTTTCCTCTATCTCTGAACTTAGAAAATTCTCATCCTGCAGGAAATTTTCATACCTGCTGATAGTTATGTGGCAACTTTTCGTATCAATAGCCTTTGGTTGCCTGGTAGTAGCCTACAAATGTCAACTCTGTGACTTCTTATCTCGCTTGTTGTGATGGGTTTTGGGATGTGAACCAATGCACTCCAGTCAAAAAATTTCAAATGTGGTAGTGGAAGGCTTCCTCCTGTACAAAAATTCTTTTTTTTCATCAGTCGTCTGTCTGGTTTGATGCAGCCCACCACGAATTCCTCTCCTGTGTCAACCTCTTCATCCCAGAGTAGCACTTGCAACCTATGTCCTCAATTATTTGGTGGATGTATTCCAATCTTTGTCTGCCTCTACAGTTTTTGCCCTCTGCACCTCCATCTAGTACCATGGAAGTCATTCCCTCATTTCTTAACAGGTGTCCTATCATCCTGTTCCTTCTCCTTATCCGTGTTTTCCATGTATTCACCTCCTCTCCAATTCTGCACAGATCCTCCTCATTCCTTACCTTATCAGTCCACCTAATTTTCAACATTCATCTGTAGCATCACATCTCAAATGCTTCAATTGCCTTCTGTTCCAGGTTTCCCACAGTCCATGTTTGACTACCATACAATGCTGTACTCCAGACATACATTCTCAGAAATCTCTTTCTTAAATTAAAGCTGATACTTGATATTAATAGACTTCTCTTGGCCAGGGATGCCCTTTTTGCCATTGCTAGTCTGCTTTTGATGTCTTCCTTGCACTGTCTGTCATTGATTATTTTACTGCCTAGGTAGCAGAATTCCTTAACTTCATCTATTTCGTGACCATCAATCCTGATGTCAAGTTTCTCACTGTTCTCATTTCTACTAATTCTCATTACCTTCATCTTCCTTCAATTTACTCTCTACTCATTAAACTGTTCATTCCATTCAGCAGATCTTAAGCTGATTGTGCGGTAATTCTCGCACTTAACAGCTCTTGCCGTCTTCAGAATTGTGTGGATGATGCTTTTCTGAAAGTCAGATGGTATGTTGCCGGACTCACACATTCTACACATCAATGTGAATAGTCATTTTGTTGCCACTTCCCCCAATGATTTCAGAAATTCTGATGAAATGAAATGAAATGTCGTGTGATGAGGGCCTCCCGTCGGGTAGACCGTTCGCCTGGTGCAAGTCTTTCGATCTGACGCCACTTCGGCGACTTGCGCGTCGATGGGGATGAAATGATGATGATGATTAGGACAACACAACACCCAGTCCCTGTGTGGAGAAAATCTCCGACCCACCTGGGAATCGAACCCGGGCCTTTGGATTGACAGTCTGTCGCGCTGACCACTCAGGTACCGGGGACGGACAGAAATTCTGATGGAATGTTATCTATCCCTTCTGCCGTATTTGATCTTAAGTTCTCCAAAGCTCTTTTAAATTCTGATTCTAATACTGGATTGCCTATCTCTTCTAAAACGACTCCTGTTTCTTCTTCTATCACATCAGACAAATCTTTCCCCTGATAGAGGCTTTCAATGTATTCTTATCACCTATCCGCTCTCTTCTCTGCATTTAACAGTGGAATTCCTGTGCACTCTTAATGTAATCATCCTTGTTTTTTTTACTGTCACGGAAGGTTGTTTAGACTTTCCTGTATGCTGAGTCTGTCCTTCCAACAATCATTTTGTTTTTGATGTCTTCACATTTTTCCTGCAGCCATTACATCTTAGCTTCCCTGCACTTTCTATTTATTTCGTTCCTCAGTGACTTGTAGTTCTGTATTCCTAAGTTATTCTCGGAACATTCTATACTTTCTCCTTTCAACCATCAACTGGAGTATTTCTTCTATTACACATGGTTTCTTCACATTTACTTTCCTTGTACCTATGTTTTCCTTGCCAACTTCTATGACGGCCCTTTTTAGAGATGTCCATACCTCTTCAAGTGTACTGCTTACTGAGCTATTCCTTATTGCTGCATCTAGTCTTATAGAACTTCAACCATATCTCATCATTCCTGGGTATGCCTTACAATCCAGTATCTGATTTCGGAATCTCTGTCTGACTGTGATGTAATCTAATCAAAATCTTCCCGTATCACCCAGCTTTCCAAGTATACCTCCTCCTCTTGCGATTCTCTAACAGAATATATGCTATTACTATCTGAAACTTGTTACAGAACTCACTTAGTCTTTCTCCTCTCTCGTTCCTTGTCCCAAGCACATATTCTCCAGTAACCTTTTCTTCTACCCCTTCCCCTAAAGCTGCATTCCAGTTTCCCATGACTATTAGACTTGCATATCCCTTCACATACTGTATTACCCTTTCAATATCCTCATACACTTTCTCTAGCTCTTTCCTTTTCAGCTTGCGACATCAGCACTTATGCCTGAACTATTGTTGTCAGTGTTGGTTTGCTGTTGATTCTGATAGAACAACCCTATCACTGAACTGTTCACAGTAACAAACTCTCTGCCCTGCCTTCCTATTCATAACGAATCCTATTCTTGTCGTACCATTTTCTGCTGCTGTTGATATTACCCTATACTCATCTGACTAGAAATCCTTGTCTTCTTTCCACTTCACACTTCACTGACCCCTACTATATCTAGACTGAGCCTTTGCGTTTCCCTTTTCAGATTTTATAGTTTCCCTACCATGTTCAAGTTTCTGACATTCCACACCCTGGCTCGTAGAATGTTATCCCTCCGTTGATTATTCAATCTTTTTCTCAAGGTAACCTCCCCCTTGGCAGTCCCCTCCCAGAGATCCGAATGGGGGACTATTCCAGAATCTTTTGCCAATGGAGAGATCATCACGACACTTCTTCAGCTACAGGCCACATGTCCTGTGGATACACGATACATGTCTTAAATGCAGTGGTTTCCATTGCCTTCTGTATCCTCATGTCATTAAGCATTGCTGATTCTTCCGCCTCTAGGGACAGTTTCTCACCCCTAGGACAAGAGATTGCCCTGAACCTCTGTCTGCTCCTCCACCCTCTTTGACAAGGCCATTGGCAGAACGAGGAGTGACTACTTATGCTGGAACTCTTCGGTGGCCAACGCTGACTATTAATCAAAACTTAAGCAGCAGCAGGATTCAAACCCGGGACCAAAGACGTTCGAATTATGAATGAAAGGCGCTACCCCTAGACTACAGGTGCAAACAAAATTCGTATGGCATTTTATCTGTAAGAATGGTGCATGGGAAACAATGTGATCTTCCATTCAAAACTGCGAAAGGCATCTGAAAACATCTTAGACTTAGCAGGTTTTGATTTTTGTGGTGGCCAATGGAGACAGCATCTGTTGGTGGAAATGGCTATTTTCTCACATTTATTAATGATCTTTCAAAATACAAGGGTATATTTTGAAGAATGGGGGAAAAGACATCCTGATTCTACTGAGATCCTGCTCAGTATTCTAGAAGCCTGGTTAAAATGAATTCAAATTGAACATTTCAGAATTCAGTTTGGTATAGTTAAGAACTGAAAAGTCAAATAGCAATGAACCAGGGAGTTATAAATGATCATAACAATCAATTTATGTAAGTTAGTTACTTGCCTGTTCATGCATGATAATTGTGATTTCTCAATATTTTGCTGAATGAATCCGTTTACAATTACAAAGCAATGCCCCACTAAAACAACATGGCATTGTACTGACCATTACACGACTGTTTTTTAAATTGATCTTAAACTTAATGGTGTGCTCCTGAAAGTCTGATTGAGTTGTAGTTCCCATCTCATCCACAATATTTTGACAACAGATCCACCCATTTTCTTCAGGTGCTGAGAGTTTTGTGAATATGTGTACTTGCTGCCTGTATTCCAATCGGACTGTGAAATATTATTGGTCTCATGCTGTGAATTATAGCAGAGTTTGATTCCTGATGCACACTACAATCACTGAGGCTCTCTTATTTTTCAGAGCTGATAGGGATATTTCATGAAGCACAAATACTCTCAGCAGTGCCCAACTCGGATGGATGTGATGGCTAAGATCTTAATAAAATGAGTGCTGAACATATAGCCTTGTTTAAACTGAACCATCCATCCCTGTTTATTAGGTTTCTGACATCTTTATTTTGATAAGATTCCTTAATTACATTGTCTCAGAAACTTATAATTTGCACTATGATGCTGGTCTCATTGTACCTCGGTTCTTGACTATATTTGAGGCAGTGCTCGGTGACAGCTGATTTGCTTGGTTGTTCCAGTTGCGTGTGTCACTGATGTTCCTTGACCATCCACTGAAATTACCTTGTACCTTGTACCTTGATTAATAGAATTGAGTACTAGGTCAACTGAGCTTCTGAAAAATTTATCTTTACAGAAAAGCAGTTTAGCCCCAGAATAGAGGCTTGAGGCAGCCGCGTGATACTGTATGCCAATTTTGAATATTAATTCAAGCTATGGAAGATCCAGGATAGAATAATGACAATATTATGAAAACAATCATTGCCACTCACTATATAGTGGAAACACTGAGTCACAGACAGGCACACCAAAAAGTCTGCAAACAAGTTAAGGTTTTGGCCAAAAGGCCTTCTTCTGCATTACAAACACACATTCACACAAATGCAAGTAACTCCGCTTCAGTGGAACTGTCAAGGGGAACATTACCATCGGTATGAAGGTACTGATTGTGCCTTGCCACTGGTGTACTTAACATACAACCAGAATCTCAATAGATTTTCTGCCAGACTTCAAGATGGATTTTCATTGTGGGAGCTGTGAAAAGTAGCTCGGATTGAAGTTCGCTATAAGTTCTTAGCATCTGTAAAGCTTTATCAATCTTGGGAGATTTTGCATTCTTTTAAATCTGGTGTGGATTTTTCCATTGCTTCTGTGATAGTCCCCTGATCTGATTTATGTACAGTCATGTATCTCTTTCATCTCTCATTACTTGGTATAAAACTCTCAACTGTCATCAACACTATTTCTTTGAGTTTAAGCCACATTTGGGCAATGGTTACATAGTTAGCACGGAAGGGATGGAGATTGTCTCTCGGAAGGTATTTACTGAGCTTTTATGTGCTTTGTAATTAGACATATTGTATTTTGCATTTGTTTTTGATGAATTTTTATGTTACAGCTGCTTACCATATGCTCAGGATTGTTTGCTGCCAAGAAGTCTAGTTTGTTATCACAATCTTTACACTTTGTGTGGGCTCATGAAAGAGAGCTCAAAATAATTTCTGGGGAAAGCTTTGAATTCACTTGAATGACTTTAAGATTGATAAAGAACAATGAAATGAAAAATGAGCACTATGAGAAGTTGGTAGTAGTTTGTTGAGAATGTGCATGATGAACCTAGCTCATTAATATCCATGCAGTTTCATTAGAAAAAAAAAAAAAAACAGAAGTAGCAAGATGTACGCTGCTGAAAGACCATAATGCATGAAAAAGTGTATTGGAGGCTTTTATCAGCAGTGGATGTCATAATAATGTGAAGTCAAGTTTGTGTTTTCTCCTGTAAAATGTCTCACAAACTCAGTTTAATGGTAAATTTATTGTTTATTGTGTTTAGAGTGTAATAAAGCTACTGGGAGCCCTTGGAATTGGGTCAGATGGTTGTGTTAACACTTTGAAATGTTTTTACCTTATCATATACAGGTGGTGATGATGGAATAACACACAGAACAGTAACAAAACACATAACGATAATAAATTGAAGCATAACGTATTTGGCAGGCATCTGAAGTAAATTCACCATATTTAGTAATAAATTAAAATACAGCTTTAACAGTTGCTTATCAAGTAGCAGAACTGTATGAAACTTTTCAGTAGCTTTCTAGAAATGTTCAGTGAAACCTTTCCATTCATAGCCATACCCAACCAACCCAGAGAAAAGTAGACTTCAGTTGATAAGGATATAAACATTTTTAGTGGCAGTTAATGGCAATTTCAGACTGAATTAAAACATAGTAAAAATTGGTATTTTACTGAATGTCAGATACATTTAAATGTTGTAATAGCATGAAAACAAATGGTAAATAAAATTTAATTTCAAGATATAAAAGTAATAAGAAGGTACTGTGGCTGATTAAAAAATCAGATAAGATATTAGAGTTCGCAGTTTATGCAATATTAAAGTTTAAGTTAATCAAACAATGGAAAATCCAGGTTGGAATGTAACAATATGAAATAATGAAAGTAGCTACTCACCATACAACAGAGATGCTGAGCCGCGATAGGCATAATTAAAAGATTCACACAATCATAGCTTTCGGCCATTAAGGCCTTTGTCAGCGGTACACGCACACACACACACACACACACACACACACAGGCAAGTGCAACTTGCACACACATCTGCAGTCTCAGAGAGCTGAAACTACACTGCGAGCAGCAGCACCAGTGCGTGATGGGAGGGGCGACTGGATGGGGGTAAGGAAGAGGCTGGGGCGTGGAGGTGGCGGTGGATAGTATGGTGGGACTGGCTAACAGTGAAGTGTTGCAGTTTAGACAGAGGGTAGGAGAGAAGGTGCAGGTGGGGGAGGAGGTAAGTAGTGGAAAGGAGAGAAATGAAAATAAAAGAAATTAAAAGACTGGGTGTGATGGTGAAATGAGGGCTGTGTAGTGTTGGAATGGGAACAGTGAGGCGACTGGATAGGTGAGGACAGTGATTAACGAAGGTTGAGGCCAGGAGGGTTACGGAAACATAGGATGTATTGCAGGGAAAGTTCCCATCTGCACAATTCAGAAAAGCTGGTGTTGGTGGGAAGGATCCATATGTCACAGGCTGTGAAGCAGTCATTGAGATGAGGGGTATCATGTTTGGCAGCGTGTTCAACTACATGGTGGTCCACTTGGTTTTTGGCCACAGTTTGTCGATGGCCGTTCAAGCGGACAGACAGCTTGTTGGTTGTCATGCCTACATAGAATGCAGCACAGTGGTTGCAGCTTAGCTGGTAAATCACATGACTGGTTTCACAGGTAGCCCAGCCTTTGATGTGATAGGTAATGTTACTGACCGGACTGGAGTAGGTGGCGGTAGGAAGATGTATGGGACAGGTCTTGCATCTAGGTCTATTACAGGGGCATGAGCCATGAGGTAAGGGATTGGGAGCAAGGATTGTGTAAGGATGGACGAGTATATTGTGTAGGTTTGGTGGACGGCGGAATACCAAGGTAGGAGGGGTGGAAAGGATAGTGGCTAGGACATTTCTCATTTCAGGGCACAGTGAGAGGTAGTCAAAACCTTGGCGGAGAATGTAATTCAGTTGCTCCAGTTCCGGATGGTACTGAGTTACTAGGGGAATGCTCCTCTGTGTCGTACTGTGGGAGTTTGGGAGGTGGTGGGAGACTGGAAAGATAAGGCACGGGAGATTTGTTTTTGTACAAGGATGGGAGGATAATTACGGTCAGTGAAGGCTTCAGTGAGACCCTCGGTATATTTAGAGAGGGACTGCTTGTCACTGCAGATGTGATGACCACAGGTGGCTAGGCTGCACAGAAGGGACTTCTTGGTATGAAACGGGTGGCAGCTGTCGAAGTGGAGGTATTTCTGGTGTTTAAGTTAGCTGACTGTATTGAAAACCTCATCAGCTATGAGAGTACTTCAGTGAGTAATTCTGTCAAAAGTCTGGCAAACAATTAGACAGGTGAAGTAAAGTTTGTCTATGGCAAATGTGGATCTTTTCCTGATTGTTTAGATGTAGACCAAGAACTGTATATTCATTTCTTTCCAGTCATTCAAGTTGAAAATTAACAGACAGTCACTTCCTACACACATTTGTAGTAATATTGATTCTTTTCTATCATGAAGTAATTCCCAGGCTTGATTTTTCATGCTTTGAGCATCATGTCTGAGAAGTACTGGTTGAACTATTATGTTTAGTTGGTGTTTGAGTTTCCGCATACATTCCAGGAAATCTGCAATTTTCCCCTGGAACCTGAATCAGAAGTAACTATTAATGTATTGTTCACTGAACTGTTCACAAGTGTAAGCCCTAGATATTTAGGAATAAAGACATACAATTGAGGTTCTCTGAGGATATAAATACTGTGATAATGAACAGATCAATTGGCAGTTCAGTTGAAGAAGTATGGCCATCTCTAAAACGAGCGTACACAGAAGTTGGAAAGAAAAAGATAGGTACAAGGCAAGTAGCTGCAAGGAAACCATGGATAACAGAAGAAATGCTTCAGATGACCAACAAAAGAAGGAAATCCAAAAATGATTTGCACAATTCAGGAATACAGAAATGCAAGTCATTAGGAATGAAATAAATGAGAAGTACATGGAAACTAAGGTGAAATGAATACATGAAAAAAGTGAAGAAATCAAAAAAAAATATTGTCAGAAGGTCTGACTCAGCATATGGAAAAGTCAAAACAATCTTCAGTGAATTTAAAAGCAATGGTGATAACACTTAGAGTGCAATGGGAATTTCACTGTTAAATGCAAAGAAGGGAGCAGATAGGTGGGAAGAGCACATTGAAGGCCTCTATGAGGAGGGGGGAATGTCTGATGGTGTGACAGAAGAAGAAGTGGGAGTTAATAGGGAACAGATAGGGCACCCAGTATGAGAATCAGAATTTAAAAGAGCTTTAGAAGACTTAACCCTTCATTCCCTGTTGGTGCTTCTAAATATCACCTCTTTTAATCATTGTTTATTCTGAGTGAACATATACATCCCACATATTGAGCTGATAATACCTTCAAATACATGTTTGCCTTCAGTGGGAAAAACTTCTCTGTCTTCTGATCTCATTTGCTATTTAAAAACTATGTTTGTATGATCTTCGTGACTACTGAAGGTTAGCTTTGGAAGTACCATATTTGTTTTGTTTACTGTCATACAGCTGTTGGCTATTTTAGTGTTTATTAGTACAGAAATGACAGAGTTCCATATTTTTTTCTTCTCAGCTACCTGTTTTGTTAAATATGTGGGGTGTATGTGTGAAATAAACTAAAAACCTTGTTGTACTTTAGAGTACCATCTGCCCATATGTGCATCCTTTGTGTGCTGCTACACTGCTGTAGTTTGTTGCTTTCTTTGATTTTTTGTTGTATTTTACCAGCTTTATTCATCTAGATGCATAACAGTCAGGCTCCTTTTACTGTTAGCATGATTCTCCAGGCTGTAAATAGTGTTTCGCAGAGTAATACCATTTATTGTGCATCAAAAATACTAATAGAAAATGAAATTGCTGCCATTCTTCTCAAAGGTTTGTGAGATGATATTGATGTTATGGAAGTAGAGGATGGTGAGGACAATGATGCTGATGGAACTGATTCTACCAATCCTGTAGCTTCAGGTCTTGATGCAATTTTTGAAAGAGGTTGTTTGATAGAAAGTGTACCAGTGGAGCTCAAAATCAGTTTACTTGAAGCAGTATAGAAATAAGAAAAACAAGAGATAAATGGTTCCAGAATTAAATTTTCACTCTACAGTAGTGTGTGCACTGATATGAAACTTACTACCAGATTAAGACACTGTGCCAGACTGAGTCACAAACTTGGACCTTCGCCTTTTGTGGGCAAGTGGTCCACCGACTGAGCTACCCAAGCACAGCTCATGACCTAACACTTGACCGCAAAAGATGAAGGTCACAAATTTGAGTTTTAATCTGCCAGTAAGTTTCAAGAGATAAATGGTGACATACACAAACACCTTGCGGAAGTAGAAAGGTGCCTGAGACAGTAGATGGAAGAAATATAGATGATCCAAAATTTTCTGCAATGGGGGGAAATTCAGTGAAATAACCCAATGCAATGAACCCTGTGTAACACAGTTATAAACTGTAGCATGTTGGAGACTAGAAATGGCACATTCTTACCTTTCATATTTATCAAAGGAGAAATGTGACCCTGGACAAGTAATTTGAAAATTATGTGTTACGAAAAAGGGGTGGTTTCAGGTTCACCAAAGACGTTTTGGGCAAAAACAGGTGACTGGGCCTCAATAAGTTTTTACTTACTTTGCCCTGCCTGGAACGCTTAAAGCAGAGAAAACTTTGGCTTGTGGCATAATGAGTATAAGTAGGAAAAGCTACTCATCAGACCTTTCATCCTCCAAGGAAATGATAAGAAGTGACTTTGATGACATCATCAATGTAAGGAAAAGATAGATTCTACTTACCATAAAGATGACATGTTAAGCTGCAGACAGGCTGAGCTAAAAGACACTTACACATTAGCTTTGAGCCACAGCCGTCATCAGAAAGAGAAACACACACACATTCATTCACATAAGCATGCACACCCCACGCACAAATGATCACCATCTCCGGCAGCTCAGCCCACATTCTGGTCCTTTTGGCCAAAATCTTACTTGTGTAACAGTCTTTTTGTTGTTCCTATTGGCAACTCATCATCTCCACTATATGGTGAGTAGCAATGTATCCTTTTCATAATATTGTTTAGTATACATACACATGTATAAGTTTTAATGAACACAATAATATATTGGGTAAGTTACACCTTTCTACAATTACAATACAAAATTTTTAAGCCAGTGAGACAACTGCAGCTTTAAAATCCTATGCCAATGTACTGACTATCAATAATGGATCTGCCTAAACTGCTGTGAAGATAAATGTTATCATCTTTGACTCAGCCTGTTTTCATTACATAAAGTGGTCACATGTCATTATATTCACCGAGTATAATGCCTCATTCCCACATTGATCCTGATTCATTTCTTTCATTTGCAAAATTTGTGTTGTGTTTTACCGGTTTTGTGCCAGGACCTGTAAACAACGGATCGCTTATCATGTTGTGACTCGAACTTTGCATGCCTGGCTCTTAATTAACTTTGACTGTGAAGCACAAATTCTGCATTTTTAGTGCTTCCCAGATTCATTTGTGCACATACACTCACTTCATACTGGTGCTCCAGTGCCTAACCTCACTTGGCCAATGCCACCATGGCTGTACTCATGCCCCCACATCTTGGACCACATGTGTGTTTCCAGGCTCATTCAGCCTATTCAGGCTGTGTGCCACACAGTTTGAAGCATGAAGCCACATTGCCTCATCAATTTGCCAGACTGACACCTCTGTCTTCACTACCTTAGCAACCTGTGAATTTTGTTCATCCGTGCATACTGCAATGTTCCGCTCACTGATCCGAATTGTTTCCTACAAACTTTTCGAACTGTTCTACAGTGACAACAATGGTCACCCCATACTCATTATTGGGGTACCTTACGTGCTAACCATGCCGTGTGTTCCCACCTGCCCCCTCACTTAGACCTCGGGTAATGTAACACATTCCTCTGCCTAGCTCATCAGCTGCTCTACATCACAATTCCATCACTGACAGTGTCCCTCCTCAACTACTTACCTCTTCACCATTCATTTGTCAGCCCATGCCGTACCCTGTTTTGCTGCAGCATGTTGCTGTGGGCAGATTCCCCAGACTTCCCTAGCTGCAGTAAGAGAACCCAAAACATGGTTTACTCTGATGGGTAACATCTCAGACATTCGTGAAATAATTAATCATGACACTTGTTTTATTTGTCTTATTAGCCATCACCATGATCATGCAGACCTTATTAGTAGGGCCCTGATTTTAATTACGTAAAAAACAGTGAAATATGCAAGCATTTATGACCTAAAACTTACATAAATATGACCTTAAAAATAAAATATAACTCAATAGAAGTTTATTTAAAGCATTCTTCTTTGTTTATTTAATTTTTTATTCACCATAAAGTAATACAAAATTCACTTCTCAAAATATTGTAAGTACAGTTATTTCTTTCTGTAGGGTTTGTGGCTGATTTGCACCTATTTTTTGAATGTCTCAATGTTTTATTTTCTAAATACAAAGTAAAGTGAAAAGATCATCTATCGAAACAGTAAAACAATGTTTTTATTTCTACTTAGTATTTAAAGTGTTTCACAGTATTTAATACCATATGTCAATCTTCAGTATCTGCAAAGTTGCACTGGATCACAAGGTGCATTTTCAGGTTTTCCATTGTCAAAGATCTACAGTTGTTGCTGAGGATAGTTTTGTACCTGGAAAAGCTCCTCTCCACTTCACAAGACATCACTGGAGCATATTTGAAGGCAGCCAGGTCACTGGAGTTCAGCTTTGTTCCAGTATCTTCAAATGTTGTGGCATTCCCTGAAAGACTGACACTAATTTTGCACAGTGTAGAATATCCAGGATTCCATTGGAGAACACTTTGCAATTTTGTTTTCACTTTGTCAGCCACATGACCATGAGCTCGACCCAACTCACTCTGCACATGTTGCACAATACTCAGGGCCTCACATAGCTGAGAGCCAACAGCTTCCAGTCATTTGATGGCTTTTCATATCACTGAAAAATTGGCGTTGATGTATGCCAAGTTTCAGGACAATGTATCTGTAAAAACTTCTTTCACAATTTTGATAGCACTTGATTCATCACTATCAAGCTCACAGAAGATTGTCTTTATTTGGGTGTAGTTGGTGCAGTAATACTCAGCTGCATTAAGCCAAGAACGCCATCATGTAAGAACAGGTTTAGGTGGAAGGAGCGTTGAAGGTGCTTGTTCCTTGAATTTCTGCACCCGTAATGGAGCCTTCACATAGATTTTCTTGCCACAGGAAATTAATTTGTCCATGTCAGGGTAATTTGATTGCACCTCTTCAGCAACTCTGCGTAATGCATGTGCAAGGCAAGTGGCGTACACCATACTGGGGTAGAGAATCTGAAGTTCTTTGGCTGCTTTAGCCATATATGAAGCACCATATGTTACAAGCAGCAAAACGTTGTCTCTTTTCAAACCATCCAGCCCCAGTAGCTTCAGAGAGTTGTCAAACAAAATGGCAGTCGTCGAATTGTTTACTCTATCAAGAGCTTCACACGTTAGTAGGAACATATTTCCAGGGCCATCAACTTTTAGAACACCAGCAACAACATTTGCAATATATCACCCACTAATATTCATAGGTTCATCTATCGGCAGCTAGATCTTTAGCTCAGCAATAGTAATTCATATTTTGTTGAGCACATCATTGTAGCATATGGATAAATAGGTCTTTCTCAGTGTTGATTCATCTGGAACTGGATGTGTTGTGTCCTTCTCCCAGAACCATCTGAAGCGTGGATTCTTCAGATTTTCCAATGGGATGTTGCAGGGCACCATCATCTCATACACATCCTTGCAGAATGATTGCACGGTTGGCGATTGACCCATCTGTTCAAATAACAGCGTTTGCCTTCTGATATTTTCAGCACTTCGTTTCACACAGCTGCTGTGTTTAGTGGTATTACAGTGTTGTTGCACGTTAAAGCACTTTTCTGCACTAACTTTAACTTCACACAGTTTACAAAATAATAATTTCCCGTCAGTACTAAAGACTTCTCTCCAAATTCTCAAACATATCTCGCAACTTCACACTGTTGGAGCACTTTGCTTTAGGCATGTTGAACAAGGCAAAGGCTGTATTCAAACTGGTTACTGGGAACACCTGTGCGACTGCGATGATTATTATGGCAGAAGTCGCCTTTGTTGGCTCAGAGCGCATTGTCGACTCTGCGCAACAATGTTTTATGTTCGCGAAACGACTGTTGTGGTACACCGATTTTCTGCTACAGTCTTGTGAAATAAAGCTGTGTACTAATTTATCTGTTTATCTTTCATAATAGCATGTTAAATATTGTCTCGTGAGCAACATATTCATTTTCTTATTCGTATGTCCCTTAAGATAAGAGAAAAACGGTATATGCATTTTTGGCAAAAGTTGACGGAAATATGACCTATTATATTTAAAAGTTAGCCGCAATATGACCTGTTATTAAAATTTGTTGAAATATGACTATATGCACAATCAAAATACATTTTTCGACACTAAAATGCCTAGATTTGTGTATAAATTATTCTAAACTTCACCCTATAGTTCAGAGAAAAATATTACTTGTCATTAAAATCTGGGCCCTACTTATTAGTGATCTGCTTCTCAACTCATGTACTTAATGTAAATCCATCACCCTGAAGTCTCTCAATGTTGAGTGTATGTTGCACTCTGTGTCGGAAGTGGTACATTACATTGTCGATGGCGTACAACTTCAAGCCAGAACACCTCCACAACTATGGAGGCACCTGCAAGTGCAGGTTGTTCATGGCCACTTTATGGTGTAGACTTGGCCTCTGCCCCTGCTGCTCCCTCACCCCCGACCGTGCTTCATACAACTCAGGTCAGAGACACTCAAACTATCAATGTTTCGTGTGATCAGGCGCTTACATCTCATGCTGATATGTGTGTGTTCCCCACAAATACTCAAACTGCTCTTTTTGGCTTAATTGAAAACGATATCTGCTATAGGGTATCCACTACAGACAGCTCTCTGGTCCGTTACAAGGCCCAACACCTAAACTCTAAGAAAATCTGTCACACAAAAGTAACCATTCGTAAACTCTTATATGGCAGAATCATGCATCCATCAGATAGCAATTTGTTGTCACTTATTCATTAGTCATTCACGAACTCCTAAATGCAAGAGTTGTTCATCCATCAGATAGCAGTTCATCTAATTCATAATAAAGACGGTTCATTCCAGTTGTACAGGGACTGTTGCATGATCAACACATGTACCATTATCGACAACTTCTCTAGTCCTCACATACAAGACTTTGCTCAACAACTCAACAGCACATGGATATTTAGTGTGATTGACTGTCCCAAAGCATATCATGAGATTACTATGTACAAAGACAACATACCAGATGTAGCATCATTAAGCCATTCAGCTTGTTTCAATACCGCCTTATGCCATAAGTTCTTGAGAATACTGCTCAAATGTGGCAACAGTTCATCGACATTGTACCTTTCTCACTACCTTTTAGCTATGTCTGTCTTAATGGCATTCTCATCTACTCAACCAAGAGGCACAAGCAACACTTAACACAGGTCCTGAAAGCACTCACCAACCACAGTGTGGAGATTAACTATGACAAATTACAATTGCACCACACTAGCATTACCTCCCTCAGTCACACCATCACCACTGAAGGAATCTGTCCAGCATCAGACTGTGTCACATTTATCAAAGACTTGCCTTTGCTAGAGACCTACCACAATCTGTGATGATTACTCAGAATGGTAAATTTCTTCCTGTGCCATATACCTCACATTGCTTCTCCCCAGACCCCTTTGATGGACACCTTCACAGGCAACACACTTGTGGGACATGGAAAGTGCAGTCATCCAACAGTATGATCTGCACATTCAACACTCTCGAGACTACCCTCACAAATGCCATTACACTCGCACACCTACGTATTGATCCTCACTTCTCTATTATCACTGAAGTGAGTGAATTATCAGTCAGCACTGTTCTTCAGCAACACGTTGATGATAGAACCCAGGCTGTCCATTTTTTTCAAAAAGAAGCACCCTTGTCAATGCAAGTGGTCGAAATTCAACAAGAAACTCCTTGCAATCTATGAGACTGTTTGATACTTCTGTGGGGACATTGAAGGTTGTGAATCATGATCTTCACTGGTCACAAACTGCTGCCAGCAATCTTCCCCCACAACATTTCCATCATATAGGGCTCATTAGTCAATAAACCGCAAACTTCCGCTACATTGAGGGAGGGGGGACTGACAATATTGTTCCCAACTACATGTTGCATATGCGTGCCATTTCTTCTCCCTTGGACTTGCGCACCGCGCGAGGTGGCGCAGTGGTTAGCACACTGGACTCGCATTCGGGAGGACGACGGTTCAATCCCATCTCCAGCCATCCTGATTTAGGTTTTCCGTGATTTCCCTAAATCATTTCAGGCAAATGCCGGGATAGTTCCTTTGAAAGGGCACGGCCGATTTCCTTCCCAATCCTTCCCTACCCCGAGCTTGCGCTCCGTCTCTAATGACCTCATTGTCGACGGGACGTTAAACACTAACCAACAACCACCAATTGGACTTGCATAAACTAGTGCACTTATGAGTAGATGACCCAGACATTCAGAATCTCCAACAAGACACTACCTTTGTGTTACAGTGGAATCCCGCTGTCTTCCTGATGCTTCATGTCCAGTGGCGTGTGATGTCTCTATGGATATTCTCCACACCCTTGACCTGGTCTCCCTGCAACATATGGCTTTTTCGGCCATTCATGACCATGCACACCTAGAAATTAAGGCTACCACTGGCTTCATGACATAATATCTCATCTGGATTGGGATAAAAATGACTCTCTCTCTCGGACATGCATGTCCTTACCTTGCTAGTGTAGCAAGGTTGGTCATCATGCTCGATCCCCTCTAGGACAATTCAAAATACCAAAAGAGTGGTTCCATCATGTACACCTCAACCTTGTGGGTCCTCTTCCCTCCCTCGAAAGGCTTTAGGTATATACTATCAGTCACTGACCATGCCATCAGTGTGTTCCCCTCACAGACACATCTGCAAATTCAGTCACATGAGCCTTTGTCTCTTCATTGTTCTCACACTTCACCTATCCATCTTCTATCATGACCAAACACAGCAGACAATTTGAGTGACTCCTCTTTGCCAGGTTCTGTGTCCTGTTCAGTGCCAACAAATCCCACGTGACTGTGTACCACTCCCAGAGCAGTGGACTGGTTGAGAGTTTGCACCACTCATATGTCACTCAGGCTCCTGGTCAGAGGCCCTTGTGTGGATGTTCTCCCACTTCCACACAACCTTTGATGACCTGAGCTCTTCCTTAGCTCAAATTTACACGGCGACAGTCTGATACTCCCTGGTGAGTTTATTGATGACTTTGATCTCCCCTCCCCTCCCCTCCCCTCCCTTGCTGAGGTCCCTTCCTTTGTCGAGCACATCTGTTCGCCTTTGTCGAGCACATCCATTCGCACTCCCCTCCACACACTCACACTGTACCATGAGTGTTTGTATACAAAGATCTAAGCACTGTTAGTTTGTTATGCTCCGTGATTACACAGTACAGGCAGCATTACAACCTCCTTACTCCAGCCATGTTTCATTGACTGAATAATACTTCAGACATTTGCCTCAATGGGAAACAAAAGACTGTATCACTTAACAGAGCTAAACCCACTTGGACCCTTGATGAGGACCCTCCCTTGGTATCCAATTTTGAATTGTCATCCCTAGACACGCCTTCCTCCATGTGCATTGGCCAGTTGTCTTGAGTTCACATCTCCCTGTGTACCTACCAACAACAGTGCTCTACAGATGACTCACTGCCAGATGACTTGCTCTCCCTGAGTGTTACATCTGTACCAGTGTCACTGCACCCTTCTCCCAGTATTGCCATCTTCATGATCAACATATCAGCATGTTGCATCAAAGATCTCTCTCTCCAACTCTGAAACAGCATCCTCTTCATTTCCACACTGCTCCATGTATGTTTGATGATTCAGCAACTGCCCACATCACTCTTCTCTGCTCCTTCCTGTTTCTGCACAATTCTGACAAGGACAACATTGCAGCTTCCTCATTGTCCCAAATGCCATGCACTCTCCCTTTATGGTGCTGGACACCCAGTCCCTCTCTCTCAAGTGGACCGACCTCTGTGTCTTCCTCACTCATTACAGAACTATGGGGCCCCAAGCCTTCACACTGCCTCCGGCCTCGAGAAATGTTCCAGTTGTATCTCCTTCATTGACCTACCATGACGTCACTGATTGCACAATCTTGCACACCTCCTCATCTGACACCAACCGGCTGCCACTCCACCCTTTCGACCAATGTGCTGGTCCTTCATTTCCTTCCCCATGCTCTAAGGTGCCAGGTGGAGTCAGGGGGTAGGGCGGTAGGTCTCTGTGGTGACTATCAATAGCAGACTGACTATCGAGAGTTTGCCTAAACTGCTGTGAATCTCAGTGATACCATCTTTGACTCAGTTTGTTTTCTCTTGCCATTGTGATCACTAGTGAATTATGACTTTGTTTTGGTGTATCATAATAAACATGTTTTATTACATGATGTAGTCACATATCATCACACTCCCAAAGTATAGTGCCTCATTCTCACACTGTTAACAAAAATATTACAGCAGCTTTTTGGAAATCAAGCCATAAGAATTTAAGAATCAATTTGTAGTAATCTTAGAGACATTGTTCCATTTTTCTCTACCAATAGTGTCCTCATTCTAATATTGTGTTTAAGCTTACTGAGTGTAATTGGTGAAACAGGTCCTTAAATGATGTCTGCTCATTCTGTAAGATGAACTATCTTTGTTATGTTGGTTTTGCTGATTTAATCATCACCAACATGAATTTCACCTTTAACAGAGTTAACTCACCACCTTTCAACCTCTGTCTAATTCGAAAATTCTATCTGGGGAATGTTGTCACAGAACTGTATGTTAAACACCATATCTTGGACAATAAGACAATCAGAAAATAAAGGAAACTCAAACTTGAAATTAAATAGATGTTGGCATTAAGAAACAATTAGAAGTAGTACTTCCCTACCACACACAAGAAATCTGAAACAAATGATTCAAAGCATTGCCGACTGTACACATAATCTTCTAAACTTCATTATCATCCATCGTATTTTTTTGCTCTATCATCACCTATTAACCAAGAGCAATGTGCAACTAATATTCCCTCTCCCCCTCCTCCCCCCCCCCCCACCTCAAAATAATAATAATAATAATAATAATAATGAGAATAATAATTTGAATAACTTTTCCAATAAACAATACTTATTACAAATGAAATCTTTGCACATGGATGCATTTAGTTCACTTCTACATTTTACTATTCTTCTAACCCAGTTTTAGTTGCCTTCTTTGAATTGTGTCTTTATATCTCCCTAATTTTAAAAACTCATCTCCATGGAAGAGGAAAAACAGTACATGGTCTCCAAGCTGAATGAACCTCAATATTCTTTTTTTATTAATTGATCTAAACTACAAGACGATTACAGGAGAACATTGGTAGTACTATTATTACCAGCTATGAACTGATTACATTTAAATGTTTGTGTCTGTTTCATCTATATTTTGCTGTTAGTTCAGCATTCTCAGTAATTTTGCAATTTTATTGTGACAAAGACTGTGTCATTGTATAAACAGAGTGCATTGGTAAACTTGGTGAAACACTTTATGGATTTCATTTCATAATGGTAAATATGATTCTCTACTGCCATGTGTGTGTGACAGTTTTCATATTGTATAGCTTTTTTTAGCCAGTGTGAGAGTTTTAGCTGTGCTTCCTGTTTGTTTATCATACATTTCCATTTTGCATGTTCTTGTTATAAATGAGCCGGTTCTGAGAAGAGTTAGTTTGAAGGCGTGAACACAAGAAAGTGTGTTGTGATATTTGTCTTATCTCATAATACTGAATTCCAATTTTTAAAAGGCTTTTGTTACTGCTTGCCATCTTCTCCAAGCAATGTGTGATGGAATACCCTTAACAAAATGTGTTGTTGTAGCCTTCAGTCCCTAGGTTAACAAAATATAAGGATGTAAATAATAACATCCTTATATATAAATAATTTATTGTTAGCTACTAGAAAATAGTTGTATAAGATTCATTGTGTAAGTGTTCCATGGATAGCCTTTCCAAACAGGCAGAAATCCTGGTATGTCTACACATGTGTGGGAGAAACAGGAAGTGGCCTATCTATATGATAACTGCAAAGCTTCATTAGGAAGTCTCCCTTAGTGTCAAGTGTCACAGCTATCACAGTAGGCATAAACCATGTTTCTCATAGGCTCTGCACTATTTATTGTTACTGAATTGCTATTATTGCAAGTAAGTGTGATCCAGTGTCTTAGTCTATGCCAGGAGGAAGGTTGGTCATGTGAAGTAGAAGGTAAATCTGTGAACTTACTGTACCATTGTAATGAAGACATTGGGTGGGTAAGTACTGACAGAAAATGTGTAGATTGCTGTAGTCTCATACCTGAAATGCATACTTACTACTATTTTTCCCAATAGAATGCTGTCTTTGAGGAGAGTGTACTGACAGTACCTGATGGAACACACAGCATAACAATTACGGACTGCTATGATGTTATGATTCCACTGTCATTCAGTTTCCATAGTGATTTGAATCAGAGGCTGCCAAAGCTCAGTATAAATAATGTTGCTAGTCTGCTCTTGACAGCAGCTCCTGATACATTATCCACTCCACAAAATATTATTCTGAATAACATTCATTGGTTGGACTGTATAAAAAGGAACACTTTCTCAGGAGACTGGCAGTCTATAGCATTTTCCAATGTAACCATTGACAGAATTGACATGTATGCATTTGCAGAACTTAATGTTGCTGTGCACATTGAATGGGACAATGTGAATGTAAACCTTTTAGATACAAACGCTATTGCCAATGTTTTTATTGAAGAAGGAAGTTTCAAAATAAAAAATTCTGTCATTGAAACTATGGAAATAATGTCATTTGGAATAAAAGCTTCAAAGGTAAGCATCATTAATTGTATGTAATTTAGTATATGTACATGTGTGTGTGTGTGTGTGTGTGTGTGAGAGAGAGAGAGAGAGAGAGAGAGAGAGAGAGAGAGGGGGGGGGGGGGGGGATAAAAGAATTTGAGGAACACACAAACATGGAATATAAGGGTCAATCAAAAAGTTTCCACTTGAGGGCATTTTTACAGCATATATGCAACATAGTGTGATTGCGATGCGGGTATATAAGAACTGACATGTAGGCAAGGGATTAATGTGGCAATTGTGTCTTCCCAATATGTGTGCAGTAGAGGTGGCAACATTACTACTGAAAGTGTCCAAACAGGACCAATGTGCTGTTAATCTTTTCTTGGCTGCTAAAGACAAAACCAATTGACATCCAACAGAGAATGAAGAATCTGTATGGAGCAGCATATCTGTCCAAAACCACCATTGTGGAATGGTGCAACAAAGGGTGCTGCTGCTTCATGATAACGCTTGTGGGCGAATTGCAAATGTTGTAATGCAGAAATTACACCAACTCTGGTGGAAGACACTTAAACACCTGCTCTATCGTTCTGATTCAATTCCTTTTGGACAAGGATGTGCAGCAGGCAGTTATAGACTTCTCCACGTGTAAGTAGACTGTGTTTTACTAAATGGGCATCTTCAACGTGGTGTGTCAGTGCAATGATTGCCTCAATACTCATAGTGATTTTGCCTGACTGTCATATGAATTTTGGACAGTATAGCTTTCAAAAAGAAACTTTTTGATTGCCCCTTATATTACTATTTATTATTAGGTTTGTTAATTATTATGTATTATTATTAGTGTTAGTAGAAATGATCATTAATTTCTCACTTTTAAATGTGTTGATCAGCCACTCTATCTCTCTGTAATTTTGTAATTTTCTCAAGTGGGCTTTTCATTTATTACCAAAAATAAAATTGTTACTCTAGAAATCAAGGAAGGCTTATGATTGAATCTAGGGAATATGATTAAAATGCGAAACACAAACTGTACAGGAACTTTTACCAGAATCCATAACAAGATCATTCATGCATTCATTCATTGTGTTCCATAGATCTCATCAAGAAGGATAACCTTCAGGGATGTGGAATGAGTCAAGGCATACATTAACACAAGACACAGACATAGTAGAAACTTAATCTATATGCTGTATTAACAGTAAACTGTGGCTACAGTGCTTAATGCTGTTTGAGGATATGCTACCTAAATTAAGCTGAGTTAATTAGTAAGCTGCTACTCTGAATAAAGCTGCTGCCTCCCCTATTTCATTATATAGCTACTATTTACTTGATATTAGCAGCTTAATATGTACTTGAACACAATCATATTTTTCAAAGAAAATACTGTTATGTCGTATAAATACTGAGTCCTGTTTATAGTAGATTATTACTTATCATTCAGGTTTATGACAAACTGTGCTGTTGCCATGTAATTAAAGTAATTTACAGTCCAGGAATCCACATATTCAGATGCTGAAGTTCAGTTAGGCAGTACAGTATATTGATGATTACTGCAATGTAGTATGTACTGTTATTGTATTTATTTATCCTGTTGTCTACAAAGCAGTTTATGTATAAGATATTGGACAAATCAAGTTATAAATGCACTGCTGAAAGTCATTTCTAAGCATATGTATTTAAGGTTACAATAATACAATTTATACATAAGTATTTACATAACACTTCATAAATTTAAATATTCTTCAATGGAGTAAAAGCAGTGATGCTGTAAATATGACTTTAGAGATTTTCCAACGGTATTGACCTCAGTAGTAGGTTTTATGTTTTCATGATGTTTGTTATAAAGGTTAACTCTCATGTGAAAAGTACCTATGTGGCACAGAGCTGTGCTGATTTCAGTTATATGTAAGTTTTTCTTTCATCTGGTAAAGTTATCATGTATATTATAGTTTTTTGCAGTCTGCAGTCCTTACCTATTAGATTTATTTTAAAGAATAAAAGGGTTTCCATAATGTATACACATGGTAATGGAGGAATACCAGATTTCTTAATCAGAGGTTTACAAGAGTCTCTAGGCTTGCACCCAAACAAGATTCTAATGGCCTTTTTTTGCAGTTTAAAAGTGCTATTAGCTGTTTTAGAGTTTGCCCAGAAGGTGACGCCATATCTGAGATGAAAATGAAAGTAGGCATGATATGCATTCATTACTGTTTTCACACTACAGTATGACTGTAATGAGCAAAGAAGGTAACATGTTTTCCTCAGTTCTGCATTGAGACATTCAATATGCTTATTCCACCTGACATTACTCTGCAGCCAAAGTCCTAAGAATTTGGTTTCAGTACTGTTACCAACTAATTCATTATTGTGCCCTCCGCCACACACCGTTGGGTGGCTTGCGGAGTATAAATGTAGATGTAGATGTAGATAGAGACCAATGGGATAAACATGTCCTTGTTAGCAGCATTGTGGGATTTTAGTGCAATGGTTTTTTACTGTTTATTACAAGCATTCTGAACTCAGTTGCTAAGTTGTTTCTTGTCACATTTACTGCACACTGTAATTGTTTGTTGCTGTCTCCTTTTAGTAGAATTGTGGTGTCATCAGTATTTAAGTTTAGATCATTTGTGTACAGAAGGAACATAAGGGGTCCCATTGCTGATCCTTGGGGTACACCACATTTAATTTGTTTATAGTCTGACAAGTGTTTGGATAGAGTTTTTAGTTCAATATTTGTATGCTTGATGCACACTGTCTGCTTACGATTAGTCAGGAAGGAACTGATCCATTTGTTGGACAGACCTCGAATACCATATCTTTCAAGCTTAGATAGTAGAACTTTATGATTCACCATGTTGAAAGCTTTTGACAAGTCAATAAATACTCCTATTGATTCCTGTTTTTTGTCCATCAGGTTTAGGGTGGAATTGATGCAGTCGTAGATAGCAGTTGTCATTGACCTCTTATTTCTGAATCCATGTTGTTCATTACATAGGATGCTGTTTTAGTTTATAAATTTCTTAAGTTTGTGTACATTTCTTTTTCTAATACTTTATATAGATGCAGGAAGTAATTTTGATGGGTCTGTAGGTATTTACATTATCTTTCTCACCTGTTTTATATACAGGAATAACTTTCGATGTTTTCAATACATCAGGGAAAGTGCCTGCCTGAAGTGAGCAGCCACATAAGTGTGTGAGTATTTCAGTTAGGTTTGATGCACTCTTCTTTAATATTGTTGCAGGTATACCATCAATGCCCGCAGATTTGGAATTTTTTAGTCCTTTCATTGCTTTAGCTACTTCTTTTCAAACAGAACTGATGTACATTTATCGTCTACATGCACTTATTTTATATTCATTTGCCTGGGTGCTCTTAAAGTTTGATTGTAACATATTATCATCAACACCTTGAAAAAATTGTTAAATATGTTGGCTGATTTGTTACTTTTTTTGTGATAGTGTTACATTTTTGCTAGATTGTCTGTATTCTATAGATTCTTTGTTTTTATAACATTCTACATAGCGTTTGATTTATAAGCTGAATTATAAACATATTCATCATTATGCATTATTTTTGCTGCTTTTACTACTTTTCTTAATATTTTGGAGTATTTTTTATAGTATGCATGTACTACAGGTGAGGAATTTTTTGAGTTACGTATGTAATCTTTTCTTCTGGCATGATACCCTTATTCCCCTTGTGATCCAGCTGTTTGTTCTAGAGTTTCCCATATGGTTAATGTTTTCAGTGAGAATGCAATTTCAAAGAAATGGGTTAATGCATCAAAAAACTGGTTATAACTTCTACATGAGGTTCTGAAAGACATGTTGTTAATCTGTTATGCTTAATATTTGAGGAAGGTGGTCACTAAAACCCGCACTGAAAATTTTTAGTGATGTGTTGTGTAAACTCTTCTTGCCTAGAAACTGATCTAGAGCTGTTTGGCAAGTTTCTGATACTCGGGTAGCTGCTTTTACTTCAGCCTTTAAATTATAGGATGTTGGAAGGTTCTTAAGGGTGTTCTCTTTTCCCATTGTTGTGCATCATTGCTAGAGACATGGTCGGCATCAGCAGTTGCAGAGGAACTGGGTGCTGCACTATACTTTTATTTACTAACTGATACCAAGATGAGCATATTCGATTTTACAGCTCACTCTTTGGTGGGAACAAAGCCCAGACTTGGAAGTACTGTTTCAACAAATACAAATTCCAAATGTATACTGATGCTTTGCTGTTTTTAATTTTTGATTGATGGTGAGAAATATAACTCAGTGTGTGAAAGATCACATGCTACTGTAAAATGCAAATTTTATTTACATTTTAAAAGCCAGAGTGAAGTGAATGGAACTCTCACTTGTGTTCACATTAGTGTAATGAATACTGTATTTCTTTTGTTCAAAGTATAAATGGAATTCAGACAAAATCATGGGCAATGTAATTCCATAATAAATAGAACTAATTGTATATAATCATAAGACCTTTCAGAAGTCAATGGACATTCAGTTGCACAACATTTTAAGATTCTTACTAAAGTATTGGACTTTCCTTACATTATCGCTCTTGTCACTTGTGTCAATTCACCAAACCAGCTGTGTTATGAGTTAAGTGACAGAGTACATGACAGTTTGTGTAGAAATGATGTTAGCAACTGAAGTCATAAATCTACATCTACATCTACATCCATAATCCGCAAGCCACCTAATGGTGTGTGGCGAAGTGTACCTTGAGTACCTCTATCAGTTCTCCCTTCTATTCCAGTCTCGTATTGTTCATGGAAAGGAGGATTGTCGGTATGCCTCTGTGTGGGCTCTTATCTCTCTGATTTTATCATCATGGTCTCTTCGTGAGATATACATAGGAGGGAGCAATATACAGCTTGACTCCTTGGTGAAGGTATGTTCTCGAAACAACTATCATCTCCGTAACGCTTTCGCGATTACTAAATGATCCTGTAACGAAGCGTGCTGCTCTCCATTGGATCTTCTCTATCTCTTCTATCAACCCTATCTGGTACTGATCCCACACTGCTGAGCTGTATTCAAGCAGTGGGCGAACAAGTGTACTGTAACCTACTTCCTTTGTTACCGGGTTGCATTTCCTTAGGATTCTTCCAATGAATCTCAGTCTGGCATCTGCTTTACCGACAACCAATTTTATCTGATCATTCCATTTTAACTCACTCGTAATGCCTACTCCCAGATAATCTGTCATGTTATTGCTCTAAAAATGATTCCCACAGAAGATGGCACAGTTTAATGTGCACACAGTTATGAGACAATCATGTAGCAGGTTCTGATTCCTAATTTAGCTTCTTTTTCAGCTTAATTTGAATGTGTTTACATATCTCCATATACATTATGTGCTTCAACCCATCTCAGTCCCTCCAAATTAAGTGGCGTTCACTTGATTAATGAGCACTACTCATATGTATACAATGTAAAGTAAGGAGGACTTAACAAATTTCAGATGTTAATTATTCCATTCTCCATCCTTACCTGTTTTCATTTGAGTTTACTTTTTGACTATTTTTTTATTTTAGTTGTAGATAGTTATAGTGTACTAGTGTTAACCAGCATGTATACAAGTTACAAAATTTGTAATTTATAATAACCAGTTTTAAGGGCAACTATAAAAAAAGGTGAGTTTAAATTATAACAGTTTCATTTTATGGCAAGTCCACACACTCAATAATATGTCTCCTTCATTTGTGAGTCTTTTATTCTTCCATATTACCGAGATCATGGCTGTACTATGGAACAATCATGAGCAGGATAAAAAAGACCCTTTGTACCAGCTTACTTCTTCTATTGCCTTCTTTAGCGTATTATTGACAAGCTACTACCCCACCATTCACATTATGAAATTCCTGGCAGTCATGTTATATAATCAAGAACAGCTGAATGCAACACAATCTGAAGCCTTTTTTGGCTCCATTTTGAAACATTATACTGTTTCAAAATCTGTTGAAGTATAAAAAATTTGTCACTGTTAACGACAACAACTAATCTCATGAACAGTTCATTATATGAGGTGTAAATTCAAGCAGTACAACACTTGTCTTCTCATTTTCTTCTTTGCTGCAACAGTTGATTCTTGTAGACAGTCTGAAATTCCTCCAATCTGCAAACTTAATATGTGATATGTATAATAATCAAGTTTACCATTTTAAATAATACTGTATATTATCACAGTGTTAGGACCAATGAGAAATATAGATTCTGCTTCAAAATCTGACATAAGAATGACCTGCTGGCTACAAAAATCTGCCAGTATTTCTAGTAAACACTACAATGGGTTAATTGTTATTAACAGATTTTAAATGAATTACAATTAAACATTTTACATTGAGTTGACAATTTGGATGGCCAAATACTTCTAATATACAGGTACATGTTTTTAAATACAAAGATCACAGCATTTTTTATATTTTAGTAGTGAAATATAAGATGTTCAATTTAACAACAATTCAATTACTTCTTTCTTTACTTACGGGCAAACTAATTAATAAAAAGAGTTCCTACTGTACATTGAGAGATGAAATTAAATATAGCATTTCATGATGTAAGCAAAACTTATGTATCTGGCTTAGTTATCAGAAAGTTTACATTTCCTAATAATGTCCTCGCCATTAATTGTATGTTTTTAACATATTAACTTGTTTCTGTAGCTTTGAACACACGAAAAGTTTAATGATTGTTTAATAGCAATACATCTGGGTTAATATTACATTGAAATATGACTGTATTAATGTTTGATAAATTATGTTACATCATTGTTTGTGATTTCATTTTTGCAGATTACAAAAGAGCCAGATAATCTTATTCGTTCCTACATTCATTCGTGTCAGCAGTACATTTCAATAGTAAAAACATTTATACATAGTTATTACTACCAAACCCTTAGGTGATTTTTACTCATGTTTAGCTGTTTTGTATTATTTTCTTTTGATATTGTTTGCATCTATGGTTACATGTATTGCATATGTATACAGGGTGTCCCATTTATCTTGACCTCCACTAAATAACTGTTTGTCCAGATGCAAATTACAAAGTGTTTCAAGCAAATGTTCTTTGTCCATCAGGGGGACATCAATCAGCATGATTGCCTTCGTTGTAGCTTTGTTTTTTACAAAGATATAAACAGTGATATGACTTTTTTAAATGGTACCCTGTATTTTTTATTCGGTAATTCATTTCCTCTCCTAAAGACCTATTCAAAAATGTATCAGAGTATACCATTCACTGAACACACAACATTATTAATTACATAACACAACATTGACTCTGAGCCCGGAATCACAAACTCATCCACTTGCTGGAGTTGTCAGATAACAAATGAAAACCAAGTAAAAACATAACACAAAATTGACTTTGACTCTCCTGTTACCATTGCCCAGGAATAGAACATACAAAGGTGCTCAAAGTGGTGACCCTGGACACCGATACACTGGTGCACTCATTGAATGAAAGAATTATTTACTGCTTCCAGTTTTGCCTCCCGAAGAGAATTACAAGTGTGTGTATGTGCGCGCGAGTGTTCACCTGTCCTTTTTTTCCCCTAAGGGAAGTCTTTCCGCTCCCGGGATTGGAATGACTCCTTATCCTCTCCCTTAAAACTCACATCCTTTCATTTTCCCCTCTCCTTCCCTCTTTCCTGATGAAGCAACTGCCAGTTGCGAAAGCTCGTAATTCTGTGTGTGTGTTTGTGTGTTTTGTTCATGTGCCTGTCTGCCGGCGCTTTCCCGCTTGGTAAGTCTTGGAATCTTTGTTTTTATTATATTTTTCCCATGTGGAAGTTTCTTTCTATTTTATTTGCTTCAATGATTGCGTTTTCATGGGTCGAAACTTCCCATTTCCTGAAGCATTGCAACAAGATGAGAAAACATCCATCGGGAAAGTGGGTTTTTGTGAGGATATGGCTCTGTACAGTTCCGCTGCCTGCGTATCATTTCGCCTACCTTTAACAACAATAGTAAAAGAAATGATGTAGTTTGTAGGAAGGACAGCCTTTACTGTATGACTACTCTACACAACAGTATTTAAAAGGACTATACTACTGTACTAAATGTACTCGTACATATAAAAACAGTATTGCAATTACTGTTCTGGTAAGTTACATTCCCCATAGATGAGTGGCATTTCTACCTTCTCTTCATTGGTGTACATTCTACTAACACAACTCTTCAACTGGCGATGGTTGATGGAATGATGGGTGTGCATTCTACTTTTGTTTGCATTTGTCCTCTGTCAACATTAGCACGTGGATATGTTCCATTACCCTGAGCACCTGCACTAAGTACTGGTAGTGTCAATGTCAATGTTGTGTTGTGTAATTAATAACATTGTGTAATTCATAATGTTGTGTAATTAATAATGTTGCTGTTTCAGTGAACTGTACACTGTGATACATTTTGAATAGGTCTTTAGGAGAGGAAATGAATTACTGGATTAAAAATGCAGGGTGCAATTTAAAAAAGTCATACCGTTGTTCTTATTTTTGTTAAAAACAAAGCTACAGTGAAGGCAATCATGCTGATTGATGTCCCCCTGACGGCTAAAGAACATTTGCTTGAAACATTTTGTAATTTTCATCTAGGCAAACAGTTATTTAGGGTGGTCGAGGTACATGGGACAGCCTGCATATAAATGAATATTCTACATATGATTTCAGATAGGTATGGTTGAAATCAGCTGTTATGCTTCAATTTAACGCCACATGCTGTACCATGTGTGCTTCACTGTGCCTTAGCGATCGTTTTCACAGTAACTTACTTCTCTTCATCACAAGTTTGTTATCTTTGTGCTGTAAACCTCCAATAGTGCATTATGATATTTAATAGAGCTGAAATGAATTAGCAAGTGTAAACAAGCTAGAGGAGTTATTTTAAATTATTGCATTCATTTAACAATGTGGCAGTATTACTAGATTTAGGAGTACTAGTCATGGTATTATTGCTGGCTTTTCAGTTAAATTTATCAAGACCTGTGGTCTAGGGGTAGCGTCTTTGATTCATAATCAAAAACGTCTTCGGTCCCGGGTTTGATCCCTACCACTGCCTAAATTTTGATAAATAATTAGCATTGGCGGCCGAAGACTTCTGACATAAGAAGTCAGCCTCATTCCTGCCAATGGCCTTGTCAAAGAGGGTGGAGGAGCGGATAGAGGTTCAGGGCACTCTCTTGTCCTAGGGGTGGGAAATTACCCTAAAGGCGGAAGAATCAGCAATGATCAATGACATGAGGATGCAGAAGGCAATGGAAACCACTGCATTAAAGACACGTAACATGTATCCACAGGACATGTGGCCTGTAGTTGAAGAAGTGTCATGATGATCTCTCCAGTGGCAAAAGATTCCGGAATAGTCCCTCTTTCAGATCTCCAGGAGGGGACTGCCAAGGGGGAGGTTACCATGAGAAAAAGATTGAATAATCAACGAAAGGATAATGTTCTACGAGTCGGGGCGTGGAATGTCAGAAGCTTGAACATGGTAGGGAAACTATAAAATCTGAAAATGGAAATGCAAAGGCTCAATCTAAATATCGTAGGGGTCAGTGAAGTGAAGTGGAAGGAAGACAAGGATTTCTGGTCAGATGAGTATCGGGTAATATCAACAGCAGCAGAAAATGGTATAACAGGTGTAGGATTCGTTATGAATAGGAAGGTAGGGCAGAAGGTGTGTTACTGTGAACAGTTCAGTGACCGGGTTGTTCTATTCAGAATCGACAGCAGACCAACACGGACAACAATAGTTCAGGTATACATGCCGACGTCGCAAGCTGAAGATGAATAGATAGAGACAGTGTATGATTATATTGAAAGGGTAATGCAGTATGTAAAGGGGGACAAAAATCTAATAGTCATGGGTGACTGGAGTGCAGTTGTAGGGGAAGGAGTAGAAGAAAAGGTTACAGGAGAATATGGGCTTGGGACAAGGAATGAAAGAGGAAAAAGACTAATTGAGTTCTGTAACAAGTTTCAGCTAGTAATAGCGAATATCCTGTTCAAGAATCACAAGAGGAGGAGGTATACGTGGAAAAGGCCGGGAGATATGGGAAGATTTCAATTAGATTACATCATGGTCAGACAGAGATTCCGAAATCAGATACTGTATTGTAAGGTGTACCCAGGAGCAGACATAGACTCAAATCGCAATATAGTAGTTATGAAGAGTAGGCTGAAGTTCAAGACATTAGTCTGGAAGAATTAATACGCTAAGAAGTGGGGTACGGAAGTTCTAAGGAATGACGAGATATGTTTGAAGTTCTCTAACGCTATAAATACAGCAATAAGGAATAGCGCAGTAGGCAAAACAGTTGAAGAGGAATGGACGTCTCTAAAAAGGGCCATCACAGAAGTTGGGAAGGAAAATATAGGTACAAAGAAGGTAGCTGCGAAGAAACCATGGGTAACAGAAGAAATACTTCAGTTGATTGATGAAAGGAGGAAGTAAAAACATGTTCCGGGAAAATCAGGAATACAGAAATAAAAGTTGCTGAGGAATGAAATAAATAGGAAGTGCAGTGAAGCTAAGACGAAATGGCTGCAGGAAAAATGTGAAGACATTGAAAAAGATATGATTGTCGGAAGGACAGACTCAGCATACAGGAAAGTCAAAACAACCTTTGGTGACATTAAAAGCAATGGAGGTAACATTAAGAGTGCAACGGGAATTCCACTGTCAAATGCAGAGGAGAGAGCAGATAGGTGGAAAGAATACATTGAAAGCCTCTATGAGGGGAAGATTTGTCTGATGTGATAGAAGAAGAAACAGGAGTCGATTTAGAAGAGATAGGGGATCCAGTATTAGAATCAGAATTTAAAAGAACTTTGGAGGACTTACGGTCAAATAAGGCAGAAGGGATAGATAACATTCCATCAGAATTTCTAAAATCATTAGGGGAAGTGGCAACAAAACGACTATTCACATTGGTGTGTAGAATATATGAGTCTGGCGACATACCATATGACTTTCGGAAAAGTATCATCCACACAATTCCGAAGACGGCAAGAGCTGACAAGTGCAAGAATTATTGCACAATCAGCTTAACAGCTCATGCATCGAAGCTGCTTACAAGAATAATATACAGAAGAATGGAAAAGAAAATGAAGAATGCACTAGATTAGATTAGATTAGATTAGATTAATACTTGTTCCATAGATCATGAATACGACACTTCGTAATGATGTGGAACGTGTCAGGTTAATAAAAGATGTCTGTACAAGAAGTTACATTACACAAAATATTGCATGACACTAATGATTAAGTTTTTTTTTTTTTTTTTTTTTTTTTTTTTTTTTTTTTTTTTTTTTTTTTTTTCTCCTTACTTTATATCTTAAAATTCAGCCAATGAGTAGAAGGAGTTGTCATCTAGAAATTCTTTTAATTTATTTTTAAATGTTAGTTGGCTATCTGTCAGGCTTTTGATGCTGTTTGGTAGGTGCCCAAAGACTTTTGTGGCAGCATAATTTACTCCTTTCTGTGCCAAAGTCAGATTTAACCCTGCATAGTGAAGATCATCCTTTCTCCTGGTGTTATAGGTATGCACACTGCTATTACTTTTGAATTGGGTTGGATTATTATCAACAAATTTCATAAGGGAATATATATACTGTGAGGATCCCTAGATCCTTAAATAGATGTCTGCAGGGTGACCGTGGGTGGGCTCCAGCAATTATTCTGATTACACGGTTTTGTGCAATGAATACTTTTCTACTCAACGATGAATTACCCCAGAATATGATGCCATACGAAAGCAGTGAATGAAAGTAGGCATAGTAAGCTAATTTACTGAGATTCTTATCACCAAAATTTGCAATAACCCTAATAGCATACGTAGCTGAACTCAGACGTTTCAGCAGACCATCAATGTGTTGCTTCCAGTTTAACCTCTCATCAATGGACACACCTAAAAATTTTGAAAATTCTACCTTAGCTACAGACTTCTGTTCAAATTCTATATTTATTACTGGAGTTGTGCCATTTACTGTACGGAACTGTATATACTGTGTTTTATCAAAATTTAAAGAGAGTCCGTTTGCTGAGAACCACTTAATAATTTTGTGAAAAACATCATTTACAATTACATCACTTAGTTCTTGGTTTTTGGGTGTTATTACTATACTTGTATCATCAGCAAAAAGAACTAACTTTGCATCTTCATCAATGTGGAATGGTAAGTCATTAATGTATATCAAGAACAGTAAAGGACCTAAGACCGAACCCTGTGGGACCCCGTGCTTGATAGCACCCCAGTTTGAGGAATCAGCTGTTTTAACATTACACGAACCACTTATTTCAACTTTCTGCATTCTTCCAGTTAAGTATGAATTAAACCATTTGTGCACTGCCCCACTCAAACCATAATGATTTAGCTTATCTAAAAGAATTCCATGATTTACACAATCAAAGGCCTTTGAGAGATCACAAAAAATACCAATGGGTGATGTCCGGTTATTCAGAGCATTTAATATTTGATCAGTGAAAGCATATATAGCATTTTCTGTTGAAAAGCCTTTCTGAAAACCAAACTGACATTTTGTTAGTACTTTATTTTTACAAATATGGGAGGCTACTCTTGAATACATTACTTTCTCAAAAATTTTTGATAGAGCTGTCAGAAGAGAGATTGGGCGGTAGTTGTTGACATCCGACATCTAGGTGACGATCAGTTTGGCTTTAGGAAAAGTAAAGGCATGAGAGAGGCAATTCCGACGTTACGGCTAATAATGGAAGCAAGGCTACAAAAAATCAAGACACGTTCATATGATTTGTCGACCTGGAAAAAGCGTTCGACAATATGAGATGGTGCAAGCTGTTCAAGATTCTGAAAAAAGTAGGGGTAAGCTATAGGGAGAGACGGGTCATATACAATATGTACAACAACCAAGAGGGAATAATAAGAGTGGACAATCAAGAACGAAGTGCTCGTATTAAGAAGGGAGTAAGACAAGGCTGTAGCCTTTCGCCCCTACTCTTCAATCTGTACATCGAGGAAGCAATGATGGAAGTAAAAGAAAGGTTCAGGAGTCGAATTAAAATACAAGGTGAAAGGATATCAATGATATGATTCGCTGATGACATTGCTATCCTGAGTGAAAGTGAAGAAGAATTAAATGATCTGCTGAACGGAATGAACAGTCTAATGAGTACACAGTATGGTTTGAGAGTAAATCGGAGAAAGACGAAGGTAATGAGAAGTAGTAGAAATGAGAACAGCGAGAAACTTAACATCAGGATTGATGGTTACGAAGTCGATGAAGTTAAGGAATTCTGCTAACTAGGCAGTAAAATAAACAATGACGGACGGAGCAAGGAGGACATCAAAAGCAGACTCGCTATGGCAAAAAAGGCATTTCTGGCCAAGATAAGTCTATTAATATCAAATATCGGCCTTAATTTGAGGAAGAAATTTCTGAGGATGTACGTCTGGAGTACAGCATTGTATGGTAGTGAAACATGGACTGTGGGAAAACCGGAACGGAAGAGAATCGAAGCATTTGAGATGTGGTGCTATAGACGAATGTTGAAAATTAGGTGGACTGATAAGGTAAGGAATGAGGAGGTTCTACGCAGAATCGGGCTGAAACCTGGTAAGGTGGGACACTGGGGTCTGGAGCAAAGTCTACATTCTAATTCATACCAAAGCTGTTCCATTGGGTTCAGGCTGAGACTCTGGGCAGGCTTCTCCATTTCAGGTGTGTTGTTGCCCTCAAACCATTGCTCCATAGATGCTCATTTATGATAGGGTGCATTGTCATGTTGATACAATCAACCTTTGTCTCTGAACTTTTCCTCTGCTGTATGCAGTACATAATGCTGTAGAATGTCTTACTATCCTTCTGCATTTAGTGTTTCCTTATCCACAATATGCCACAATACGCAGACACACCATAACAAAAAAATAAAAATTCCCCTTACCATAACACCACCTCCTCCATATTTCACTGTTAGCCACTACAAGTGATAGCAGGTATCATCCTCCAGACATTCGTCAAACCCAAACCCTTCCATCAGATTGGCACAGGGTTGTGTTATTGTGGTCTTCAGTCCAAAGACTGGTTTTGATGCAGCTCCCCATGTTACTCTATCATGCGCAAGCCTCTTGATCTCTGAGTAACTGCTGCAACCTACATTCTTCTAAATCTGCTTGCTTTATTCATTTCTTGGTATCACTCTATGATTTTTACCCGCCACACTTCCGTCCAAAACTAAATCGGTGGTCCTTTGATATTTCAGAATGTGCCTATCAACAGATCCCTTATTTTAGTCCAGCTGTACCACAAATTTCTTTTTTCCCCAGTCCTGTTCAGTTTCTCATAATTAGGTATGTGATTTACTGTGGCATTTTATTTGTTTTGTCTCAATGGTGATGGCTGTCCCAGTCTGGTTGACATGGAACAGCGGCCGTAGGTTGCGATGACTCTGATCTGTAACTGTTAAAAACAAACTCCTTGCTTGGTTGATTAGTTTCAGATACTATCTCCCTTAGATTGACGTCAGTGTATCGATGTAGCAGCACACTGGATTGTGTAAGCAGCCCTTGAAGCACTGGTGTTCAAAGTCTGTCAGTCTGCTTTACTTCGAAACCACAGTGACTGCACCTCACAATATCGCAACAACTCCCTTGATCTGAAACAATTAACCAAATATGTTCGCCAACAGGCTGATAAGCTTACACGAACTTGATAACTGTAGTTCTTATGCACGGTTTGCAAATGAGTGTTCAAATGCAGATAATAGTATATCTTGAATTATAAAGTCCATCACTCAAGTTGATGCCACATCATAGTTTTGCGAGGATGTTGATTTATTAATTAATATAGCATTGTCAAGGTGTCACTACAGTGTTAATTCAACAACTAATACAATGTAATTCCAGAGATAAAATACTCTTCAGACAACATACAGAAAGCATCGGATTTCAGTGTAAACTTGCTGTTCACTGTTAATAAAATCATTAAATGACCTTTAACTTCTGTGCTCTCTCAAGAAATAGTAAATTTCACAACTACACAGTAAATTTCCATTAAATGACGTAGCCAACACAAAGCATTATGGTTATATAGGATTTCATTGAACTTTCTAATTATTTAAAACTGCTCTGAAAACACACTGATCTGTCATTGAAGGTCTTGAATCTATTTGCATCAGTAATTCTGACATTGACTATAGCTTCCAACAACACGGCGTAACTGTTAGTTCTTCGTGATCGCATGTAGCTATTTCCTACTCTAGGCTAATAATAGAGTTTATGTCGGCAGTTGGTATATTGCTGCGTCCTTTGATGTTTGTGACAGTCACAGATCATGAAGGCTAAGTCCCAGTGTTAATCAGGTATCACCCAATTTACTTTTCTTTCACATATAATAACGCTCCGTTGTCTGGCTAAAATGTAAATGTTATTTTACTTCAGTTCAAAATTCTGACTAGTACGTCATGTCGATAATGGAAAATTTTTAAAACTTCAGATCGGTTTGAAACAATCTAGAAGCATTCAATAAGCTTACTACTATTGTGATGTCTACAAGAGAGACTGAATTAACATCTCCATTGCAGTGTCACATTGTAGTCGCAGCGAACTTACAGCTTGATGTGGCTACAACTCTCTTCTTGGATAAATGTTATCTCTGGTCTATTTATGGTCTGGACTTTAACCTTCATAAAGAATATGTTCTGAATTATTTATTTAAAGTTTCAGGCTTCATATCATCTGATAGTCTTTCATTTAGTCATTTCTGTATAATAAACATTATTAGCTACATAGTATACCTGTTAGTCAAACTTGCAATAGTGTTAATTTTGTTGTCAGTAGCTTCCGTCAATGTCAGGATAACTAATTTTGCTATTCCTTTTGCCACCAAAGGGCTTTCATTAGGGGTTCCATATTTGGGGTGTTACAGTACCCACCTAATCTTCAGCATTCTTACCACATTTCAAAAACTTCTATTCTCTTTTTATCTAATTTGTTTATAGTCGATGTTTTACTTCCATACATAGCTACACTCCAGACAAATACCTCCAGAAAAGACTTCCAAATACTTAAGACTATAGTTGATGATATCAAATTTCTCTTCTTTGGAAACACTTTTCTTGCCATTGCCAGTCTACATTTTATATCCTCTCTACTTCAACTGCCATCAACTATTTTGTAGCCCAAGTAGCAAAACTCATATACTACTTTAAGTGTCTCATTTTCTAATCTCATTTCCTCATCATCATCTGATTTAATTCGTCTGCACTCCATTATACTTGTCTTGCTTTTGTTGATGTTCATCTTATATCCTTCTTTCAAGAGACTGTCCATTCTGTGCAACTACTCTTCGAAGTCCTTTGCAGTCTCTGACAGAATTACAGTGTCATTGGCGACCTCTAAGTTTTTATTTCTTCTCTTTGGACTGTCTTCTAAGATAAGTCATAGTGTTGGTATTGCCTCATGTGTTCCTACATTTCTCTGGTATCCAAACTGATCTTTCCCTAAGTCAGCTTCTACCAGTTTTTCCATTCTTCTGTAAAGAATTTGTGTTAGTATATTGCAACCATTACTTATTAAACTGACAGTTTGGTAATTTTCACACCTGTCAGCAACTGTTCTCTTAGGAATTGGAATTATTACATTGTCCTTGAAGTTTGAGGGTACTTTGTCTGTCTTGTATGTATAGCAGATCTGATGGAAGAGTTTTGCTGTGGAAGGTTCTGCCAAGACTCTCAGTAATTCTGATGGATTTTGTCTACCCTTGGGGTCTTGCTTGACTTAAGTATTTCAGTGCTCTGTCAAATTCTTCTTGCCAGTCACAGGGTATAGTATGATTTACCACTTCACTCATTTCCAATCATACATTGTCTAACTGTGTCACTGTTAACACTACCTCAGGCATCACTTAGCACTTACTACAGAGATGTATGGCTTATGAGGATCTGCTATACCATTGTGCCCAATTCATTTTAATCCATATGCATAGTCAGTGCAGTAGCTGGACTCCTGTAGCACTTTGGAACTTTGATTTTGTGTGATTTTTCACAACCACTCCCAATTATGCCCAGAAGTCCCTGTCTGTCAGTATTTGAGGGCTGCTGGTGTTGGTTTAGCTGTGGCTGTTCCTTCACGTTTCCACTTCTCAGCCACATCATCAGCAATCAACTTGGGCAGCTTTAGCATGATTTAAACATCCCTGATATGGATCTGTTACTCAGGTGACATCCAGTGACTAGCCCATGTCCAAAACTAGTGTGCTCTCCTGACCACTTCATTCTGCTGTTGCTGCTTCTCTACTGACAAGACAATACCCCATCTCCTGTGACATCTAGTACTACAATTGTACATCATGAATCATGCTCTGGAATGTAGAATAGGTCCTATATCCTACAATTTCTTTTTTTTAAATTCTGTCATCCAGGGATTATTTCATAATGATTTAGGATTTTTCATCATAAGACAATGAAGGTAAATAACACCAATGTACACTCTAAGGCAAAGAAACAAAGGAATTATTTGGATGGGATGGAAATCGGTAGATGAGAGATATGTGTACAGACAAACAAATGATTAGAATTTCAGAAAAATCCCATCACTGTATGGGGAATCTCCAAACACATCTTTGGCCTGAAATCTCACCAAATGGAGTAGAATTCTGTTCAATGATGAGTGTCACTTTGAAATGAGCAGTGATGACCAGCAAAGATGTATCTGGAGATGCCCTGCAAAGCAGTGGGATACCAACCTGACTGTCACCCACTGTAAAGCCTAACAACCAGTAGTGATGGTCTCAGGTATCACATCATTTCACAGCAGGACCACTTTGGTTGTCATCCTCAGCACCCTTGCAGCACAGCAGTACACTGACAATATTCTGTGCCCTGTTTTGTTGCCCTTCATGGCATGTCATCCTGGCCTTACATTTCAGCAAGATAATGCCTGCCCACACATGGTGAAAGTTTCTGCTGCTCGTCATTGTGCTTGCCAAACCTTACCTTAGCCAGCAAGGTTGCCCTTTTCTTTCCTCAACATTCCTGAACATTCTGGGCAGGGTCTTCCAACAAACTAGGATTTTCATGATCTAACACATCAGTCGGACAAAATTTGGTATGATATCCCACACAAGGGCATCCAACAACTCTCTCAATCAATACCAAGCCAAATAATTGCTTGTATAAGTGCCAGAGGTGGACCAGCACATTATTAGCTTGCTCCATTTGTGAAGTTCTTTCTCCTGAATAAATCGTATAATTTTTCTGAAATCATAATCAGTTGTTTGTCTGTACATGTGCATCGCATCTACCAATTTCCATCCAATTCAGATAATTCCTTCTTGATGCTGCTGCTTCTTTTTTTTTTTTGGATGGGGGTCTCAGATTGCACAATACACAGAATACATAAGTTTGCTTATGATTATAGGACAGGTGGTCAGCCATGACCTTGCTGAAAGAACAGTTGCAGCATTTGCCTGAAATGATAAAGGAAAACCTAAATTAGAATGGCCAGGCATAGCAAACTCCATCTTTCCAATGTAAAGTCAGTGTCTTAACAAGTGCATTGCCTCATTTGTATGATCCGTACCATGCAGTAATCTCTTTGAGAATACACAGTGTACACCAAATATCTTACAACAAAGTTGGTGTTGCACCACTGCAGACACTATAGATGCACACTCATGGCCATGAACTTGCATGTCCCACATCCTCTCTTCAGTCCATTTCAAAAACTGAGTCAGTATCCCACCTAATAAATGAAATGTTCAGCTCAGTAGAGTGACAAAGCATTACTATCATGCACTACAAATCTTGTCAGATTTGCTTGTAAAAGCATAACATTGTGAATATGCAGTTAATGTAACAGGGTGTTGTAATTGTCCCTTTTCATTATTAATGACATATATAACATAAGCTTTATAATATATTTTCAATTACTTGAAATATATCATCTATTATTGTATTTGCTTTCATAGAAGCATGGTTCGAAAAACAGTGTAGGTACAAATTAAGGAAGGTGATGCTGAAGGTAGCTCTTTATGGTCTGCTCCTGCTCACAGCAGTCCATATGTAGGAAACAGCTTGTTTCCTGCATTATCTGCACTGAAATTCTAAAACTGACAAAGAAAAAAAGAGTGTATGTTGCACATAGAAGCAAAACATGACTAATTTTGTTACAAATGGGCCATGTTGGCTGTGAATGTTTATTTTTTTGTTTTAAGCATGGAGAAGCTCTCACTATACATAAGTATGTTGCACATAAAAGCAAAACTTGGCTAATTTTCTTAAAAATGGAGCATGTTGACTGTGAATGGTTATTTTTTGTGTTAAACATGGAGAAGCTCTCACTATACATAAGTACAATAAGGAATCATATGAGAATAATTATTAGGAATAATGACTACTAATCAAACAAAGAAGCCATAATTCATTTTAAATTGTATGTAGTAAAGGTTCAAAGCAACAGGAAGAAAACTCGCATTATTTCTATTTCAGTGCAAAGTAGCAAGTGTATTCACCTACAAGCTAGATCAATATCACAGATATTGTGCAAAAACTTTATACCAATATCATGACTTTTTCTTGTTAGATTGCAAAATCATGGGATACCTGTGAAAGCTTAAACCATATGAAGATGATCTTCAGACCTTTTTGGAGAAGTGTAGTGAACTGCTTAGAACATATAGTGTGGTGTTAAAACAAACTAAGAAAAGAAATTAAATTTCAAATTTAATATAGAAAGCTGTGATCAAAATTTTGTATTCAGGTCTTGTGTAATTGCATAAGAAATGAGCTATGTATTGATTTACTTGAATATGTACTGACATTACTTGAATGTGTGCTAACATAACTTAAACTGTTCTAACTAGGAACACCAGGAAGCACACATCCAGAAAAGAAACACAATTTACTGGCTCACAGAGTGGCAATAACATGCTTACAGTGTAAGTATGGTCATGGAGTGACAACAACAAAAATACAATGTAGGCAGTTACATATGTCATAAACATTAACAACTGAGGGCCTGGAGGCTCTTGCATGTCCTTATAAAGACACTGCCCCATCGGGTGTCACTGGAGTAGTGTTGTGGATGCACTGAAAACCAGGTGATGGCAGTTGACTGGGGGGCTCTGGTGCCCACCTCAGGCTGTTGTGGGCAAGCCAAGTGAATGTTGGTGTGCACTACATTTGCTGCTGTGGCCTAAGGTCTGCTGTGGACAGCAGTTGTAGTAACCACTTGGTTATTACACTCCTCCTTCTTCTTGGAGGAGGGAAAAAAGGCATCACAGCCCACAATGCTGTGTGTGAAGAGACATCCGCAGCATCTGTGGCAGTGCCAGCGATTGCAGTCAAAGGTGGGAGAAGTTCCCGATCTGCCCACATTGGCCCATATGGGCAAAAGTGAGTAGGACGAGAACATCCTCACTGCCTGTGCACCCCAAGGTGACTGGTGAACAGGGCCAGTGATGGGGGTACAAACCATCTTGATGTCGGATTGGAAAGGAGAGGTTCTAGTGACAGACCTGGCTTCTGTCCCCATTGACAGCAGCACCTACTCAGCACATGAGAGGCACCAGCACCTGCTGCAGGAAGCAAACCCACTGTCGGTCCTGATAAAGCCCAAACTGCCAGGATAAGCAGGCTTGAGCCAGCCTATATGACTGCCAAAGCCACCAAGGCTGACAAGGATGAAGTGGTACCCTTGGCCCGAGGACGAGGCCCTGCACTCATCCTGGGATGCACCCAGGTCTGGTGGCATACCACAAGTCAATCTTTGATGGAAATCATGAAAATGCGGTGACTCTGCCAGCTATGGACAATTGGCCCGAATCCAACATGGGCGCCATCCAAACATGCTGCCCCAAACTGATGCACCAGGCATGGACATCAACAAAACAGGTGCCACTAGCAGATGCCTGCCCATCAGCAAGAAGATGAGCAGTGCTCATGGCTGAGAGCCATGCAGAAGCTCAGCAGGACTGTTGGCCCTAATTGGCATCATTCTATAAGGGATTAACAATTGTGAAGGCCTCCTTGGCTGGGAAATCATCTATGTACTTGAAAATCTGCATCTTATATGTTTGGACATTGCATTCCACCTAGGGGTCTGATAGCAGATGGAAGAGAGGCACCATGACATGACAAATCCCATTATATGTACAAAAGGCCTTGAAAGACTGTGTCACTAATTGAGGACTGTTGTCCACACCCAGGTTGCAAGGCAACAGTCATGCCTGCTGTCACAGAATGATAAAAATGACATAAAGGAAACAAGAAAAAGTATGACTTGCCAATAATCATAAAGTGTCCAAAACATGATCAGTTAAATCAATGTGGACCTTTTCACAGGGCTTTGTAGGGGCCAGCCATATTGAAAAAAACAGTGCATGTTATTGCCTGCTGTGCTGATCTGAACTCTTGTGGCAGGCCACAAGAAGGTGTTCCACCTCCCAATCAAAGCTCAACCCCCAACACATAGCAGCACACGAGCAGTTTTGTATGAGGGATCCCCAATGATTCTCATGTAATAAGCAGAGAACCTCCCAATACAGAGCATCAGAAACCACAATGCGGGGCATGGACCCTAGTGTTGACAGGAGAATTACATCATCCAAGAGGGAGAGGTGATGTTGCAATGCATAAAACTTCTAAGGTGGGTCCAGTGTCTGGCCTGGCAGACACTCAGGCCACCCATGTTGTACCATGTTGCCGGAGCACTGGATCTGCCATCACAGGAGAGGCATCATGGGAAGTGGATATGGGGGAGTCAGCCACCATGTGCCTCACCTCCATATCTAGCTGAAAACAAAACAGTTCCTCCTGGACAAATGAGGGGTCAGAGGTCAGAGGCCATGGGAGCTGGGACAGGCCACGTGCATCTGCGTGTTGCAATGTGGGACAAAAATAGATCTCATAGTTGTACTGGGACAAGAACAGAGCCTAATGCTGAAGACAATGAGTTGATTTGTCTGGTAAAGACACCAACAGTTTAAGCAGGAAAAACACCAGCTTATGGTTGGTAAATAAATAAAATTTTGTACTGTACAAGAACACATGAAAATTTTTAAAGCATAGACAATAGCAAGACCTTATTTTTCCACCTGAGAATAAAGTTTGTGAGTTGAGTTGAGTGTTTTTGACGCACATGCAATAGGCTATTCACAGCCATCAGAATGGCAATGGGCCAGTATCACACCCACTCCATACTCGGATGTGTGGCTGACTCCCCCATATCCAGTTCCCAAGTTGCATCTGTGGCCAAGACCAGATGCTTGCTGGGTTGAAATATTGCAATACATGGTGGAGAGTGGAGACTGGTTTTAAGCTTTACAAAATTACACTAGCAGGCAACAGACCAAACAAAAGAGCATGTTTCTGAAGCAACAGGTACAAGAGCTGGGCAATAGTAGCCACTCTGGGAATAAACTTGTGATATTATACCACTTTGCTGAGGAATGCTTGAAGTTCTCATAGGTTAGCTAGACTGGAAAAAGCTGTACGTCGGCCACATGTTGTTCCATGTGTATTGGTTCCCCATGCCTTTGTTTCTTCATTTGTTGGTTATCCTCAGTGTCAACATACTGCATTGCTACACTGGCTGAAAAATGTGGTTTGTAATTTGAACACTGACTACTGTAAATGATGTAGCCAACAGATGCACAGTTGCATTTCACTGTCTTCTACAATAGTTTCCTGTTGAATGTCTACGAGCAGTAAAACCTAACCAAAAAGTTCACAGTTCTTGAAGAATAGAAAGGTACTTATGGAGCAGACACTGTCACTGTTTTGACATACGGCCTAATTGTTTAACATTTATTCCACAGTTAATTTCAAGCATTGTTGTTATTCTAACCAGCATAGGTTTCTCGTCTGAAACTCGGCTGTGGACAGACTGTCTCGTGATCAAAAATCGAGTCCTTATATATCATCATAACAATAGGTACTGAAACTACACATTGATTAAAGTTAAATTTACAGAAATCATAATTAAAACTTAACTCATTAAATTAAGTGAATACATCAAATACTTTAAGATTACTAGTATTTCGTCTTCCAAAAGTTTCTAATTATTACAGAATTTATTTTGTTTATATGTCAACAACAGAATTTAAGTTACAAAACAATTACTGATTTCGCCCCTATATTGAATGATACTAACTAGTAATAATCAGAATAAATTGGAAAATCAATTACATAGATAAAACTAAGCACAACATTAGATCCGGTGTTATATTCTTTAAATTGAGGGTCAATCTTTCTCTTTTATGAAAATGCAGAGTATATTCAAGTATGCTAATGTTAAATAGTTAAAATTAAAAAAAGAGTTTAACGAGGCAGATGACAGAACAAGAGGGGAATTAAAATTATCCCAGCTTGCTTTGTCACACATTGAGTGACACCCTGTCAGGAAATTTCATGACCCAGACAAACAATGGAAGGCTGGAAAAAGTGAGACTTACAAGGGAAACTCCCCATTGCACCCCATCAGATTTAGGTGGCCCAGTGGATAGCCCATCAAAAACTGAACACAGATCAAGTATGAAAATAGGAATGGCTGCTCTACATTGCACTTCTTGTCCATTAAACATTTGTGGCGGTTATCAACTGCAAGAGTCGACTGCCTCATCTTTGGGAACAAACTTCTTTGAAAACTGTTGATCTCAGTGTGTTCCGAACTCTGTATTCGAGTGGATGTTTTTGTACTGACATGATCAAAATAAAATTAATTCATTATAAATGAGTGAATACTTAATGGTGGGTTCGATATTACCGTACGCAACATCTCTGACCCTCACACTGGTGACCCTGACGCTCATGAACGCCGCTTACGATGCCAGAAATGTGTAGTAGAACATCGCTATGAACAAGCAGTGCAGCAACCCTTTCTCGGATTTCTAGATCCATCAACTTTGCATTGCACCGCATATGGATGCAGTGTGCAGGAAGTGTAATTAGTGTGTGAATTCCTGACTCTAGTGTGAATCATGCTTTTTTGTAACTTTTGTCACCTTCTTACACATCGACAATGCAACCGAGATGCACACGCCATCCGTCAAAACCCGCTCAATGCGTCGGTAATTTCACTTCCGGACAGTGCAGTGCTCCTTCGCTGATTAATTTGGACAATTTTGAATTGCTTTTATGTGATAATTATTACATTGACATTCATCAGTGCAGTGCTTCAACACCGGACAGTCATGCCAAACAATGGACTGCAACAAACGGGGATTATGTTGCAAATCCCAGTTCGTTCTGAACTACGGCTAAATTGCATGCTTGGTCGAATTCACAAATGCCCGTCATGGCTACCATGTCTTCTGCGCCATGTGCAAATTCGTTCGACCGACCCGGTTTCCCCTCAGCCCGTCTTCCAGAGTTCAAATGTTCGCACCAACTTTTCCACCGCTTCTCCACACTTGTCCCTCATTTGCAGCTTTCAACTACCAACATTTCTCTCAGACCAACTTCTAATGTGGTTCATGGCCGCGGAGTATATATTCTCCTCTTATGGCATCACCGACGAAAGTGAAAAATATCTCGTGCTCTTCAGGCACCTAAAGGACTATCATTATATAGTTATGGACATTATCTGTGACAATTTGAGTGACACGTACACCAGAGCGAAAGCCGCTTTAATTCAGCGCCTGTCACCAGCATCACAGGAACAATTTCATCAATGACATCCTACCGATCAACAACAATCCACCAATTACACCGACGACAACGCAGGCTGTTTCTCAGTGCAACACTGGAAGTGCCACGTCTCCCTCTACGCAACACCCCAGCCGCACTGACTCCACTCAACCGCTACCAACAGCGCCATCACAGCCGCTGCCTGCTGGCTCACTGACCTACCCAGTGAAAACAGAGAGCTGCGTGACATACGATCACGCCCTGGCTACCGTACCTGCATCTTGTCAACGACTCGCAGACACTATGCACGCTTACCGCCCAGCCGTTCACTACTCAATCGCGCCCACAACTTGTTCACCCACCCCAGAAGACGATTTCAGCCGTATCAGTGCTTCATACAGCAGTGAACATGTTCTCAGTCCACCACCGCCAAGTACTGAGTTTCCCATTCGTGATCGGACATACGATTTCTCTACTCACACTGTTACATCAATACTGTGCCGCTGACCTTATCTTGTACGCGAGGTTACCCTTTGGTAGAGACAGATTCTGATTTCGACCCCATCTTACTCAGTGATACACAGCAGACTGCTTCGTGACATACATTTCTCCTGAACAACTGCGACAGCTACGTGAGCAAATTGCAACATACAACTTGCTGGTACAAGATCAGTTACACAAGCTGCAGCCGACACCAACCAAGCACAACATGCTACAAGATGCTCCTGTCATTGTTCCACCTCTGACTGCTGATGATCATTTGCCGTTACTACCAGCTACAACTAATACCCTGATGATCACGCTACATGGATCTATGTCCAAGATGTCACAACTGTCATCATCTCGCCGCCTCAAGTGGAAATTCTATGTTACTGATGTGAGACAAGCAACTTATTTACGCCGCTGCCACCTTTCCTTGGTAGTTCCAGACACTTTGTTTCTGTACCACAGCATAACCAGTCGCATTGCAGTGCTGCTTGCCTTGCCACTCTCTTCACTACCTCCGTAATGTATGAGCAACACATCTGCCATTTCTGCTTCGACGAGTGAGCATCTTTCCGCTCCAACACATGACCATGCAGCAGTTTCAGACGAGCAGCTTGCAGCCTTACAACTCGACTGCAGCGCCAACAGTGACAGCACACACACAGCTCCAGTTCCATCGAACTGTGTTGCCTCTCCGCCACGGACCAGTAGTTCATCCACTGATTCGACTTCTTCACATTCACATTGCGTCTCATCGTCTTCCTGCTCCAACCATGGTTTCACTAACCACGTCCGCCTTCTACCACCTCTTGCAGTCGCCATGCCTCATGCACAGAGCTCACGGCCACGCCCTCCAACCTTCGGTCACGACTGTTTCGCACACCAAAACACTGACACTGTCAACTCCGCTTGGAACATCCTGGCATCTACCGCTGTAACACACTCACCATCCACGGACTCTGAGATGTTGCTTCCGTCTACACCGAAGTCATCCGCCACCAAGGTCAGTCATGTGCAGCTTGCAGTTTTCTCCTCTGCTGCGACATCAAATGCCTCTATACCTCCGTCATTACTGCGAGTGTTGCTCATCTGGCATCTCTTACGCAACCTGTTAACCCACAGCATGCTTGCTCCTGTATGTCATACGGCCAATAACAAACTGTTGCCAGACACATTGCACTTACTGCAGTGCTCACCGGCAAATACTTTGGCAATACATTGTATCGCATCTTCGACACATTCCGTGCCTTTGATCGGATCAAAACCCCACTGCGCCGCATGGCCTCGGCATGACGATGTTCTCCCCACCGACACACCGCCGCCTTCTGCTTCCACCGTGCCATCAGCAGCATGGCCTGGTCAACCTGTGGACACCTTTTGCACCTCCTTCCCTCCACTGGTTGTGCCTACCAAGACATTGAGAAATGGTCCGATTGCACTTTGCACTAGCGCCTGCCACGACACGATTGGTCACGCGCACCTGCGCCATCAGACGGCCGGGTGCACACATGCCTCTCATCATCCTTACCATGCTCCGCACTGCTGGTGGGCGCTCTGTGGTGGTTATCAACTGCAAGAGTTGTCCCCCTCATCTTTGAGAACAAACTTCTTTGAAAACTGTTAATCTCAGTGTGTTCCAAACTCTGTAATCGAGCGGATGTGTTTGTACCAACATGATCAAAATAAAGTTAATTCATTATAAAAGAGCGAATACTTAATGGTGGGTTCAATATTAGCATAAGTAACATCTCCGACGCCCACACATTCACTGTTTCTATTTTGCTTTTTTTTCACAAGTCAGTACATCTTCTTCCCGTTTTCATGCTTGATCTGTGTTCAGTTTGTGATGAGCTATCCATTAGGCCATCTTACAATTAGATCTTAGAGGGGGGAGGGGGGGGAGGGAGTCACCTTGTTAGTGAGATTACATTTGAGAGCAACTGTGCTGGGGTGGCACAGTGATTAGTGCATCTGCCTAGTGAGCAGGTGACCTGGGTTTGAATCTTCATCTTGGTAAAAATTTTCATTTGTTGCTTCATTCTGCATGTATGCTTTATTAAAAATGAACTATAATAACACAGCTTAAAGTCATTCACACTTATACCATATAAATTTAATCAAGTAAACTAGTAAAAAAAAAAAAGGTGCTAATTTGAAAATAGCTGCTCTCTCATTATTGTTATTATATAGCCGCTGTTTATCTCCTTTTAGTAGCTCAATATTGACTTGAATGTAGTGGTATTTTTCAAAGAAAGTATCTGTAAGTACTGAATCCTATTCGTAGAACATTATTACATGTTATAAAACTTTATAACACTGCTAAGCATGACTGGTAGCACAAACATTATTTCATAAAAATAAAAATAAAACCTAATGTTTTTATAGTCTTAGATTTTCACCAAACATTTCTGATAAATTAACATGGACTGCTACTTTCCAAGTACATAACCAGAAAGTTTTAATCCCTGAAACGAGATATTCCTGTAGTTTGTAAAAAGAGTTGCTAATAAGATATGTTTTAAAACTACAGTGGAACTTTGATTTCAAGTGCTCTGATTTTATGTTTTTCATGATTCTAGACCATAAACTCCTAACCCTTGTGAAAAACACATAAGATAAATTCTAAAAAATTTCCTGATTTTACATTTCTTCCTAGTAAGGTTTATCTCAATGTCCGCAACTTGTGGTCTTGCTGTAGCATTCTTGCTTGCTGCACGTGGGGTCCCGGGTTCGATTCCCGCTGGGGTCAGGGATTTTTTCTGCCTTGAGATAATTGGGTGTTGTGTGTTCTTCATCATAATTTCATCATCATTGACTCGCAAGTCGCTGAAGTGACATCAACTAGAAAATAACTTGCAATACGGCAGCCGAACTCCCCCACATGGGGCCTCCCGGCCAACAGTACCATACAATTATTTCATTTACCTCGATTCTACATTTTTACTCAATGCCTCATTTGACTTCATCCCATTTTCTTCCTATTGACATTTGACGAGACTGAACAAGCTATAACTGGCACAATACACAAAAGTGTTTGTACTCCAGGTGGTGGCAGAGTTAAAGGAATATTTTTGGCCATTGTGGAGGGGGGAGATGTGAGAGAGAAAATGCTGGTGTAGTCCATGATTGGCATTGCTAACACAATTTTGCAACATTTGACTTCACTGCACAATTATAGCTTTATTTGAGTGAAAGTGAAACCTTTTCAAACTGCCTCTGCTGTACAGCACAGTTTTGTCATGTCTGACCACCTGTATTCCTAGTTGACTCTTTTACTCTCTTCATGTTGCTCTAATGTATATGATCTGAATAATGAAACAGTGCACCCAGTATGTATTTTTTTCATGCTCAGCACTACGGATTTTGAGACTTTATTCTCATTATCAAGAGCAAATATTTTTGCAACTATTTTGTGTGCTGATTGTATGTGAGTTGTGCCTCTCTTGCATTGTACTGTGTCGTGTTTTTTAGGTTAAGGTACCATACTGTGTCTCCTATATTATGTACACACACACACACACACACACACACACACACACACAGTGAAATTTCACAAATAATATGAGTGATGGTTTGTGTGTGTGGTTTTCTGCACAGTGCCAGAGACACAGCATCCCATAACCTCCAGAAGATGGCTGCTTTGCAAGACAGACAGTACAACACAAAAATGCTAATCTTATATGTGATTATGACAATGAGAAGGTCTCAAAATACTTCATGCTAAACATGAAAAGCTATGTACTTGCTGCAGTGTTTCATTATTTAAAGAATGAATGACAGTTGCAGGTTTTCCAAAAACTCCAAAAACATCCATTATGTTGTACAAAATTGAGTCAAAGATTTCTGCTTCCCACTTGTGGTCAGAACTTCTTGGAGAAGCAGTGATACAAAATGTTAACTGAAGCTGTTCTTAATTATTTCTGACACCAGTTTCCTCATCAACATCCTGTTTCCTTTTATATATTCTAATTATATGCGTATGATGAAAATATTTGATAAGCATGTCTGATTGATTTTGGTAACACAAATTGATAATACAATGCAAATGATTAGTACCAATGTTAATAGACTAAAATGTAGTAAATTTCCAAACATCACAAATGCCAGATTTATCTAATTTGAACAAAAATTATTGTTGGTTTAGTTGTTTGGGTGTGGCTGCAATGCGGCCACTGTTTATGAATCTGGTATGCAGATGAATTTCACCAATATATGTATGACTGCATAGCATGCTTATTTCTATCTATACCATCTCCACTCTAAAGTGAGCCAATTTAACTTAATGCGTGCATGTCATTTATAGCAATAAGTATAGTATGTGACCCCCAATTATTGGCTTTTGTGATCAGGTCCTTGCATAGAAATAAAGAAAATTTATGCATTTTGAAAGTGACTTTAAGAGAGGGATAGTGAGATCCTTTTGCTTTTGATACACCAGGTTTTATGCAGGGTGGAGAAAAATTGTCTTACAAAATTTTAACCCTGAATAGCAGATGCCATTAGGAACCAAAATTACTGATCCCGTGAGATTGCCCGGTTGCTGGATGCTCTGGGCAAAGCATGACCGAGAATTCTTTGCTTACCGAAGAGCACAATGTATCCAAGGCAGCCCACATGCTTGGTGGTAACACACCAGACTTCCACTCTGGAGGCCTGGGGGCAAATCTACCTGGGTCCCGACACATCCATTGTAGTTTCATGATAAGACGTACTGGGAACAAACCGGTCAACAGCTGTTAGTTTGCACACAGAAAGTCTTTTCCAAATTGTTTCGGCCATGAAAAGGGCCTTTTTTGTAGGGCATTGTTTACTTAAAGCAGGTGCTCAAACTGGTGACCCTCTGGCACGACACAAGCTTGGTAACGTCGAACGGTGTTTTGCTGAACTCTGTCAAAGGTTCCTGACATTGCCCTGATGTGATGGCATGTTGAATGCAATCCGTTAATTCCTCTTTGTTTGTAGGTGTTTCACATCCAGGTGGGTGAACTAGAACCTTGAAGAGTCCCCACAGGAAAAAGTCCGGTGGTGTGAGGTCCGGTGAGCATGAGGGCCATGTCCTACGAGCACCTCTGTGAATTACCCAGCTGTCGAAGAGTTCTTTTTAATATCTGCGCACAGCATTACTGCTATGTGCGGGCACCCCATCATGCTGCAACCACGTGCGTCGCCTTATGTCCAGGGGAACATCTTCCAGCAGGCCAGGTAGAGCTTCTCACAAAAAGTGAAGGTATTTTCTCCCAGTAAGTCAAGGAGGTAGACGGACCAGCCCAGTCAGATGGTTACCCACAATGCCTGCCCAAATGCTGAGCAAAAATTGTTCCTGGTGTCTGTGGATGTACGTGCTGTGAGGATTTCCCCTTGCCCAGTAATGAACGTTTCGGCCATCCCAATGGAAGGTGCACTTGTCCATAAGGCAGGGAAGTCAGGATCTCATGCAACACATCACAGAAACCACCAGCAAAACCCTAGCGTATGTTCATAGTCTGCTACATGGACAGGGTGGAAACTAAATGGCTGCTGGGCATCATCCCTCAAAACCTACCAGATTAACCGATGAGTGACCCCCATGTCATATCTAACTGCTCGAGTACTCGTCATAGGTGCTTCCTCAAAGTGCCAGAGAACAGTCTCTTCAAATGCAGCATCCCGTCGTGTTCAAGGTCTTCCAGCATCACCATGATATCACACTAACAAGCCTGTTTCGCCAAGTCGCTAGTGAATTCTTGTAAACTTTTGTGTGTATGGGTGGCATCTTGCTGGCTACCGTTCCTCGTACAACCATTGAGCTTCATGCACCTTGCAATCAGCTAGTCCATAAACAAAACCCATATCTCATTGTTCTTCAAATGAATACTGTGCTGCCATGCTTACTGTATGACTAAATTGCAGGTGATGTGTGTGTGTGCTCCGAAGTGAAGCTTATGTGTGAATGCCTCTGACATGTGGCGGATACAAACAGCAAGACATATTCAAAATGTGTGCATATCATGTTGGCATTGACAGGGCGAGGGGTGTTTGTATATGTGAACCAACAACCATAGCGCTGCCCATCAACCTATGAATGGTAACAGGGTAATCCAACGGTCAATCATAGCGAATGTCAAATCAAAATCAAATCAAATTTTATTATCACGTAACATGCCTTATACAATCAAGGATTGTGACATAGGTGACTTGTCAGTTTTTATACTACATACAGACTAATAAACTTAATTTTAGGTTATAATACATGTGTTGCTATACAGGTATTTTACACATTTGTCATAATAAAGTATTTTACACATTTGTCATAATACATATTGTGGTGATCTATACAATTATTTTTACATGGTTATCATTCAAGAATTCTTCTACCGTATAGTAGCATTTATTTTTTAGATATGTTTCCAAGTCTCCTTCAGTATATTTTAGAGGTGGGTCACATTTCCCCTTCCAGATAGTATTTGTAAATTTCATGCCCATATAATGTGGAGTTTTTTCATATAGTGTTAGTCTATGGGTAGGTAACATGTAACTTGCTCTATGCCTGGTCTCATACTGATGCAAGAAGCAGTTGCCTTCAAAAAGTTGTGGGTTTCTTTTTGTGAATATGAGAAGCTCATATATATATAAGCTAGGTATGGACATTAGATCTAGTTTCTCAAATATAGGTTTGCAGTGTTGTCTCCTTTTTGCTCCTACCATGGCTCGGATTATCTTTTTTTGTAGCCTAAAGGCTTTGAGCAGATTTGTTTTCTCAGACCCCCCAAAAATTATACTATACCTTATGACTGATACAAAATATGCATAATATACAGTTTTCTTTACAGCTAAATCAATAATGCTATATAGGACATTCATGGCATATACGAGACTGTTCAGTCGACTTAGTATGCTGTCTACTTGGTAACCCCACAGCATATTCTTATTCACTAGTACCCCAAGGAATTTGACACAGTTTGCAGTGTCCAATTTTTTGTCTTTGTATGTTATTTCATTTATACATTGAGCCGATTGTTTTGTGGTGAAATGAACAATTTCTGTTTTTGTAAGATTTAATTTCAAGCTGTTATTTTTGACCCATTTCTCCACTTCCCCAAGTGTTTGCTCAATACGATGGATTAAGTCTTTATCAGTTTTGCAGCATACTATTGCTGTTGAGTCATCTGCGTAGAGGATGGTATCGGACTGAACCTGGCATGGCATATCATTAATATAATACAAAAATAGTAGAGGCCGTAATATAGAACCTTGCGGCACGCCTAACTGAGTGTGTTTCCAGCCAGAGACTAATTTTTTGTTACTGTTGTTTACAAGTACTCTTTGTTCCCTGTTTGCCAAGTATGACGACATCCAATTAAGAGATTTTCCTTGAAAACCATAGTTTGTCAGTTTTTGGAGAAGCAGGTCATGATTTACCGTATCAAAAGCTTTGGTAAGATCACAGAAGATGCCCGATACACACAGTCTATCGTCAAGACATCTGCTAACTTTTGTGACCAGTTCGTTTATTGCCCGAGTGGTGCTGCAGCCTTTCCTGAAACCATACTGATTGCGTAAAATAATGCTGTGGGATGAATTGTAATTTTGCATCTGATCACATGCTGCTCTTTCAAATATTTTTGAAAAAATTGGTAATAGTGAGATAGGCCTATAGTTTCCCATTTCATCTTGTTTGCCTTTTTTATGAATTGGCCTTACTTCTGCATATTTTAATCGGTCTGGGAAACATCCTTCATCAAAAGACTGGTTGATTAAGAGGGAGAGTGGATGCGCAATACTATGACAGGCTATTTTTATTATTTTAGTGGGGACCTCATCCCAACCCACAGAGTTTAAATTTTTTAGGGACATTATGATTTTTATAACATCAGAGCTGGAAACATGGGAAACTTTTTAAACCCGTGCAATTTTGCTCTGCAGCACTACCCTTTGTACTTGGTGGTGGATAATCACTAGTTTCATTACAATTTATGAAGAAGTCATTGAAGGATTCACAAATGGTACTGGGATCTGTAACAGCTCTACCATTTATCATTAGTTTTGAGGGGCATTTTTTCTCCATTTCATTGCCGACCTCACTTCTTATAACAGACCAAACAGCTTTTGATTTGTTTTTAGCATTTGAGATATAGCTATTATTTGCAATACGCTTTGCTAATTTAACTACTTTGTCAAATATTTTTTTGTATGTGCTTACGTATTTAAGAAATTCAGGACTTCGATTTACTTTTGCCTCCATATGCAGTTTCCTCTTTGTGTATAACCTGTTGCCAGTAATGTGGAAGGCACAGGATACTCTTAGCAGTGCCAGTTGTGTTGACAGTTCAAGCGGCACAGTCTACTGACCGACAAATTTGTAGCAGTTCTGAAGTGAATGGCGTGAAGTGTTTTCTTCAATTTAGAAATCAAGTTGAACTTAGGAGGGCTTAAGTCAGGGGAGTGCGGTAGCTGGTATAGCACTTAGCAGCCCCATCAGTCAAACAAACCAGTAACAGCTTGCACTGTATGTGCTTGAGTATTGTCCTGCAAAATGGTGGTCAGGTCCTATAGAAAGTGTCGTTACTTCTTTCTCTATTGTATTCATTTTTGGAACACAACCTATGACCAGGGTTTTTCCACTAGAAATACTGTAGGGTTCATAACTGAAAAGACTATCATATTTGCTAATGATGTGCGAAGTAATCAATGTATATCTTCTTTATATTGGTACGACTACCAACCTCCTGTCCACCAGGATGAACGGCCACTGCCAAACTGTGGCCAAGTTCAAAGTAGATCACACTGTGGCATGACTTGCAACTGAACATAACATGCTTGATTTCAGTGGCTGCTTCACTACCCAAGCTATTTTGGTCCTTCCTTCCACAACCAGCTTTTCTGAACTGCACAGATGGAAGTTATCCTTACAACACATTCTCTGCTCTGGTAATCATCCCACCCTCAACCTACGGCAACATGATGTCCTCAGACCCTCCACCCAACAGATTCCACCCCCTCTGATCATCATCTCCTCCCCATTCTCATCTCCCACATTCTTTGTTTGCCACCCTCTGCCAGTACATTCACCCATCTTTTTCCATTCCTCTCCTTTTTCAATCCTTTTTTTCTCCTCCTCCCTGCCTTACAACCTACTGACACTCCACCTTTTGACATACTACTTCCTGCACTCTCCGCCATACAGCATTCATTTCACCCCCCACCCTTACATTACTACCACTTACCCTTCACCTTCCCCTTCCCCACCCTCTCCAAATTGCTGTTTGTGTCCCATATGATAGTTGCATTCCAGTCCAAACTGCTGAAGCTTGCATTCATGTGTACATGAGGTGTGCTTGCTTGTGTGTATGAATACTGCATGATTTTCTATTGCTGATAAAGACTGTGGCCAAAAGCTTTACGTAAATATCTTTTAATTGTGCCAGTCAACAAGTTAACATGTCTTTTTTATGGTAAGTAGCAATCTATCTTTTCCTACATTGTTCTTATTTCTATCTGGAGTTTCCATTGCTTGATTTTGCTCAATGGCTTTTCTTCCATCCTACAAACTGTGTTTATTCGCCACCTTCCAAACCACATTTACTTCTGAGCCACACTGTATCAATGATCATCCACAAATAACACAGGCTTTATGACCATGTAGATTGTTGGTGCAGCATCTGAAGCCCCAATAGTTATATTTATTCCTATTGGTCCCACTTCATCCCCCATTCAGACGTACCTCAGTGTTTTATTTTCCATACTTACCTGTGCCATACATACTTGTGATCCTCAACCTAATCCATTCCCCACCCCTCTCTTCCCTTATCGCAATACATACACTCTTCCATACCTCATCATGCCTTTCCCCTAACAATTCAGTACATTTTAATGTATCTATGCATATTTTGATGTGGTTTCATGCACTTTCATTCATTTTTGTGTGTTTTTACATATTTGTGTGTATCTTTACGTAGCTGTGCATATTTTTGCATATCTACACGTGTTTATGCATGTCTTTACTTATAGTTTATACATCTTTTCTCTTGTACAGCTCCTCTGACAACCATCAACATCTATTTTGCCCATTTCTGTGTCATTCCCATTTCCGTTACACCATTCCTACCACAGTGGGTTCCTGCTCCATCTTTGTTCAGAAAAGTGTCCCTTTCCTTGGCTAAAACCCAATCCCACATCATATTTCTCATGGAATCCCCCCAAATGGTCTAACTGTAAACATACCTTTCTCTGGATCCAACCCCTCCTTTCACAATGATCTTTACCTTCTGCCCAAACCTGACACTGCAAAAACATTTCTCCATGGTACAGGCATCCCAGAACTATCTCCGCTTCCTCCTCAAGATACTACTACTGTACAATCCCTAGTCCACACATCACATCTCTGAAATTGAATCCCTTGTCCTCCCACACCTGGAGGAGCATTCAGCCACCACTCCATAAATGATCAAACTTGCTGACATCCTACTACCACCTTGGGGCACCACTAGCCAATCCCTATCCTACCCATACAGTGCTCCTCCTTGTCCACCCCTCATAGCACATAAACCCTGCATAACTGACCTTTTCAGCAAAATAATTTCAGAAAATGGAATATAGTATTTTGGTCTTCTCTCTGTTATTTTTTTGCTAGCCTGGTCACTGAGTAACAGGTACATGGCATTGATTCATTTACCAACTTCTTTTAAGGCCAAAACTTCTTGACTTTTTTGTCAAAAGAGTAGATTGAATTTTATATTTTGAATTCATTGAACGCTTCATGTACAGCTTCCCTTATGTTCATTTTTGATACATTCAGTTTTTGTTTGTCATGATGGCTTTGGTAGCACTTTGAGGTACACTTAGCTTTCAGAGCAACCTGCTAACATAACTATTGAACCCTGATGTGTTTTACCATCCCCTGCAACTTTGCTTGGCATATACCTGTCTCTCTCATATTTTTCCATTTGTACTCAATGTATACAGTGTCAGAGAAGCACGTTTGATTTTGACCGCTCATGTTATCTGTTTCTTGTCTCTCTCACTGTGCAGAAATATCTCCCCTATCTTTCTTCATATTCCTATGATACCTGTTATAAACATGAATAACATAACAAATATACCACCATTCTACAGTTTATTGACACAACACTGATACAAAATAGTTCTGTCACTGAGAGCTTAGTTGTAGATAAACATTTTATGGAAACTATATAAATTGATGGTGGTTATACCATTGTTCAGGAAGTGGAAGCGAAATGCAGAATTCTGGCAGAAATCACAAGTCTACTGACATATTAAGCTTAGTGAACATTAAAGTCCAAGTTCCAGTATAGCCTTCAGATTCTAAGTCCAGAGCACAGCCAAATCAACATCGAACAGCAGGTCCACCGCAGCATATGTAGCAGTTCTGCCGGCTTTATTTCTTCGTTGATCATTTGTTGTCCTTGGTGTTAACGTACTGCATTGCTACACTGACTGAAAAATATGGGTTTGTAATTCTGACACTGTTGTTGTTGTGTTCTTCAGTCCAGAGACTGGTTTGATGCAGCTCTCCATGCTACTCTATCCTGTGCAAGGTTCTTCATCTCCCAGTACCTACTGCAACCTACATCCTTCTGAATCTGTTTAGTGTATTCATCTCTTGGTCTCCCTCTACAATTTTCACCCTCCATGCTGCCCTCCAATACTAAGTTGGTGATCCCCTGATGCTTCAGAATATGCCCTACCAACCAATCCCTTCTTCTAGTCAAGTTGTGCCACAAATTTCTTTTCTCTCCAATTCATTCAATACATCCTCATTAGTTATGTGATCTACCCATCTAATCTTCAGCATTCTTCTGTAGCACCACATCTCAAAAGCTTCTATTCTCTTCTTGTCTAAACTATTTATCATCCCTTATTTTATAATTTATAATTAATTTATAATGTATATTTATAATATATTTATTATAATATAATACAATACAATTTATTATTTATATTACTACTGCAGAGACAGACTCTCTAATCATTAAGAACCTAACATTATTCATTGTTTTATTATTCCATTATTGTTTTGTTACCTAATAAATAAATTAATTTAATTATAATATTTAATATAATATAATATAATTTATAATTAATTCTGACACTGACTACTGTAAATAATGTAGCTGACAGATGCACAGTTGCGTTTCACAGTACTTTAATTTCACTGTTCACAACCTCCCAATAATACACAGTTATTTGGCCAGTGCAGTATTGTTTAACTTTCGATAAGCCTCATTAAGAGTTTGCCGGCAAACCTCCACATACTGCTACAATAGTTTACTATTGAACATCTATGAGCAGTAAAAACCTAACCACAAATTTCACTGTTCTTGAAGAATAGAAAGGTACGTATGGAGCAGACACTGTCACTGTTTTACACACGCCCTAATTGTGTAACACTTATTACACTGTTAAGCTGATGCATTGTTGTCATTCTTACCAACACAGGTTCCTCGTCTGAGACTTGGCCATGGACTGATTGTCTCGTGACCAAATATTAGGCCCTTATATATTATCACCATAATAGTCACTGAAACTACACATTGTTTAAAGTTTAATTTACAGCAATTACAATTAAAACTTAACTCATTAAATTAACTAAATACATGAAAAAAATTGTTCTTTTTAACAGTTTCTTCTACTACAAGAGTTAAGCCAAATTATTTGTTTAAATCATGAATTTTAGGGAGGCAGATAGAAAACAAGAGGGGAATTAAAAGTATCCCAGCTTGCTTCATCACACATAGCTTTTCCTGGTTGTGGAGTAGAACATAGCATGATGAGAACTGGCTTATGGACGTCAGTAGGGACGTTAAATAAGAATCCATAGTTAGTGGAGCTTGTGGCTGGGGTCGCTGTATACTCCAGGTGGCCAATCGCCAAGTGCTATGGGTGGCCAATTACTGAGGTTTGAAGCACACACGTGAAGTTGGCCTGCGATACTAGCAGTGAGCCATGCATGGAGAAGTGCAGCCAATGATGCATTTTCCAGCTGCATGTAATAACATGCCACTGCTCGGTTCAGAGTTTTAATAGTCATGGATAGCACACCCCTTCCCCCTTGGGAAAGTGGGGAAGCATCTGCTGCAAATGACTGCCACGTCCATGTAGTACTTCTCTGAGTCCTCAGCATCATTGGTGATTTGGGGCACAGTGGCATACGGAGGAAAATGCCCTGGCCAGGGGTGAAGGTTGTATGGTGTGGACCTCAGCAGCAGAGCAGGAGGAGCCAGCAGCATGTCTTCATCTTCATCCAGAGTCACTCGTAGCTGGTGACTGGGTGACATCTCATAGTCCAGGAAGGGCAGCCACTGGGGCTGGGTGACATCTAGGGTAATTTTCTCTTGTTGGGGTGTGGTGTTGGTCAGCTGGCTGTGGGCAAAAGGCATGTACAAATCTGGTGCTACACTGGCTGGTTTGCTTGGGGTAAGATGGGAACTAGAGGACTGGTAATGCTGGTGCAGAGAGGGGGACGGAAAAAAGTGTTGGGAAACTAGTCGGAGATGAAGTTGATTGGCATGTTGTAGAACTTCTCCGTCCAGAAACTGCACTCTGAAAACCTTCCAGTCCCAGTGCTAGCTGATTGTTCTTGGAATCCAGGCTGGTTGCCAGCCAAATCCTTTCTCCCACACCAAGGTCCCAGGGTGGAACTTTGAAGCAGATAGTGGTTGTGCTGGCCGTGATGTTAGCATTAGCAGGCTCAGGAGGGTCCAGGGCTGCCATCCATGGAGAAATTCTGTTGGACTTTTGTCTCCAATGGGTGTGGATCAGTAAAAAAAAAAGTGATCCATTGGTGGAGAGATCCTGGAGGTGTTGATTCATCTGAGTTTTGAAAGTGTGGACCATTCTCTCAGCTTCTCCAATATGTTGTGGATGGGAGGGAGGAAGTTGTAATGTGGCAATTGCCATGCTGGGCACAGAAAGGACAAAATCTCTTGCTATGGAATTGTGGACTGTTGTCAGTTACAAGCACTTCCAGAAGACCTTCAATGGCAAAATTTTTTTCTAAGGCTGTGATGGTGTTGGGGGTTGACATGGCATTGCATCAGACAATTTAGAGAAATGTGGATTAAGGATCAACCACTGCCAAGAACATGGTGTTAAACTTGGTGCAATGGTTGCAGGACTTGCTGATGTAAAGAAGAAGGAATGACTACTTGGGGGTGTCCCATGTCAGAAATAAGTAGAATTAGTCCAGTGATCAACATGAGCTGATGGTAGGCATTAAAGAACTGACAGGATGCTGTGGAAGCTTTGCAAGGCTGTCATTCAGGCCATCGATGAAGTATGTGACTTCGGACTTGTTGGAGTACCTCACCATTACTGGTTGCACCTGCAACCCACATGGCATGCTCAGTTGTGTTGCAGAAGTGAATCTCATACTGGTAGCATGCCAAAATAAAGCCTAGCACAAGAGGCAGTGAGCTGTTCAGTCTGAAATATTTGCTGCTGGATTGAATAAGGAGATCAGTGGTTAATTGTCTGTGATGACGTGAAACTTGTGCTATAAACAAAACTGTGGAATTTCTTTAATGCAAAGATGATGGCCAGTGCTTCTTTTTCTGTTTGTGAGTACCTGCATTCCAAGTCAGTCAATGTTTTCATTGTATAGGTGACAAGGTGCTCAAAGCTATCCACCTCCCTGTGTGCCAGCACTTCTCCGATGCTTTTATCAGATGCATCCATGGCAATAAGTGTCTGCTTTGTTGGATCAAAACTTGTGGGGCACAGGGCCATCAACAACTGAGATTTCAACCTGTGGAAGGAATGCTCACAAGTTGGTGTCCAGTGGAAAGGCACCCCTTTTCTGCATAACGGGTACAATGGGTGGTTTTTGTTACTGCTGCAGGTAACAACTTTGGGTAATGCAATATCTTCCCCAGAAAAGAATGAAGTTGCTTAAGTGTTGTTGGCCTGGCGAGTTTGATTATGGCTTTAATATGTTTATCCACTGAAAAAATGCTTGAGCTGGAAATGATGTGAATGAGGTACTCAATCTCCAGCTGGAAAAAACAACATTTTTCTTTTCTGCATTTTAGGCCAGCCTCCTGTATGACACTGTATTGTTTCAGGTTGCAAAGGTGTTCCTCCATGGTTCTCCCTGTTGTAATATTGTTGCCTAAAAAGTTAATGCATCCATCCACTTTGAGTGCTAATTGTTCCAAAAACATTGAAAAATGGTGGGGCACTTATTGTACCAAACATTAATCATTTCAAATGATAAAGCCCTTGTAGCATGTTAAGTGTAAGAAACTGTTGAAATTCTGCATCATGGGGAAATTGGAGGTATGCACCTGCAAGATCTATTTTAGAGAAGAAGTTTCCACCTTTTAATTTTTACAGTAATTCTTCTGGCTTAGGAATGGGATATGTCTAAATCTCTGATTGGGCACTGACACTTATTTCCAAAGTGCCACTTAGATGGGCCCTCCCCAATGGCTTTCACACTATGACTAATGGGGTAGTCCACTGACTAGAAGGAATAGGTTCTAGAACTCCAATTGCAGTTAGGCAATCCAATTCTCCCTTTACTTGGCCTCTTAGAGCTAATGGAACGGTGTGGGCTCAAAAGTACAGAGACCATGCTTTATATTTCAGTGCAATGTGCACCTCAAAATCCTTTGAGGTGCCAAGTTCCAGGGTGAATAGGTCCTCATAATCCTGGCAAAGTGTCTCTAGCTCTGAGTATGAAACATCTTTGGATACCAAAATCATCTACTGAAAATCCAAATTTCTGAAAAGAATCCAACCCAAACAAGTACTCAATGGAATCACTCTTAATGACTAAGAATGTAAATGGCCATTGGAAGAACAGTGTTGGCAAGAGGCCCATCTGTCAGGACAGTCTTCACAACAATGTTTTTTTTAAAAACAAATGGACATGACAGCAATTGTTTCGATATCCAAGACCGCTTTGAGCAGCTCGAGCAAGGTGGAGGACATTGCTGGTTAATGCTACAGCATCCTGCCTGTACTGCTGCTACATCCAAATCACCACTAGTGTGGCCATTGGCTGCTGGCTAGGATGTGCTTACACTAATGGTCGCTATGTTGATCCATGACTAGTTTCTTGTGTGCTACTCGGGCCACATCGAAGCTTTGTGCTAAGTCCAAAATTTTGTCTAATGATGGGTCTTTAAGTTGAGGTACATCACGCTGGAAATCCCTGTCGGGAGTATCCCTGTTGATAATGTCCCTGAACATTTCTTCTTCATAGGACTCCATACTTTTAGGGGTAACAAAATGATGTTTTCACCCTAAACCTTGCAACTATATGGACCATTCTCTATGAGTCTGGTTTGGCTGTTTCTTGCATCATTAAAATGCTACCCGGGAGGAAATAACATGGGTATGCTGCTGGTAATGATCAAGGCAAAAACAAAGATTTCATAAGGTTGGCATCAGTTACCTTGAATGTGTGTAAATGCTCCAATAATCTTTATTCATAGGCATCCCAATCCACTAAAGCCTCATCAAAGGAGGAAAATCTGGCACTTGCTGAGTTGCTTGAGTCTGCAGTAAACCTTGAAGAAGTGGTTGAAGGGTACCAACTTCTGGTTCACATCCTGCTAATGAATAAGTTGCAAGAGTAGAACTTCAAATGTAGAGGGTTGCTGGCTCATTGCCATTTTTATTGTTTTATAACCAGGGATAACACAATAAACATATCACTGTTGTATGGTTTATTGACACAACACTAATAGAAAATAATTCTGTTATGAAGTGCCAAGTTGTAGATAAACACGTTATGGGAATTATATAAATTGATGGTGGTTATACCATTACCCAGGAAATACAAGTGAAAGGCAGAATTCTGCAGGAAATCACAAGTCCATTGTCATACTAAGCCTCATAAATGTTGAAGTCTAAGTTGCAACATAGCCATTCTGATTATATTGTGGATGGGAGGGAGCACAGCCAAATTAACATTGATCAGCAGGTCTACCACAGCATAGCACGTCCTAGTTGTGGAGTAGAACACAGCATGATGAAAACCGGCTTGTAGACATCAGTAGCAGCATTAAATAGGGCTCCATAGTTAATAGAGACAGTAGCTGAGTTACTGTGTATTCTGGACAGCCAATCACTGAGTGTTATGAGTAGCCAAACGTTATGGTTTCAAGCACATACACACAAAGGCAGCCTGCAATGCTAGCAGTGGGCCATGCATGGAAAAGTGGGGCCAGTGATGCATCTCTCAGCTGCACGTAATAATGTACCACTGCTCAGTGTGGAGATTTAATGGTAGTGGATACCACAATACCAATAGTCAATGAGGCTTTAACTGCCTTGTTATCACTGACTCCATGGATGTGTTAATTAACTAAATAAAAAAGTTAGGCTTAGTTACAGATAGGAAATGTAAGATGTTACCAACACAAATCAGCTGTCTGACTATCAGTTCAAGGTAGTTTTTAGATGAGGCATTTAGAACAATAGCACACAGATCATTGACCCTACCACCTACACTAATCATTCAAGTTTCCTGGTCAATAGCTAGTATGTTGAAATTTCCCTTATAATATAACATGCTCAGGAAATTTATATGCACTTTCTTGAAGTCTTTTTCAGAAATGATGCACCACCATTGCCCTGAGGCAGCTTGAATTGCAATTCCATTTTTAAGCAAATAAAAACAGGTTTGTCAAGCTGGTTTTTATCAAACTTACCAAACATCGCATACAGAAAGCTAGCTCTCCATTATCTGGGTTAGTGTGGACCCAAGAGAGCACAGATAACAGAAATAATTGACAATACAAAACACAAATCATTACCAGAAACTGATATTTACAGCTTTTCTTCGAAAAAAAAAGTACCTATCACATTGAATGCCTACTGTGTTACTTATACATTACTTGCTGGAAACTGACTACTTAGTTACAAAATTACAGTAATGTATTTAGCTTTTAGTTCACTTTTTGTAAAAATTGTCCACCATTTTGTTTCTATTTTTCATTCAATTTTATCCTATTGTCCAGGGAGGCAAAATATGATTTTAGTCAAAAAAGTTTTGTCCTGTCTACTCTAATAAAAGATCAACACTTTCATTATGTATCAACACAGAGCAAGATTACTGAAGGGAATCATGCCAGAAGAAAACCTAAATCGTTTTTTGTTTACTGTTGGCTTTAAGTGAGTTGGAAATTAAAAACATTTAGCATCTAGGGAAAGGGCTAGACAAAGATGCAGATAAGAAACTGATTGTGGGTCTGTTACAAAGGTATAGTTCCCACATTCACCTGAAAATTAAATGGGAAACAATGAAAAAGTATTTCAGGGAAGTTTGGTCATGGGATTGGGGCTTTGCATCATCCACCAATGGTAAAACATGAGTCACGTGAATAACAGTGTATTCTAAATAAAAATATTCTTTCTAATAACATTTCATGCTTCAGTTTTTAGTTTTTCAAAAAATTTCAGACTGTACTTAGATGATCCCAATGCCAATAATCCTCAGATTGAAAATCAGGAGCTTGGTGTACTTTGACTCTCCATTTCCCCTCATTCAGAATCAGATTAACTTGTAGTAAAATAATGTGAAAATACTGCACTATTATGAATCACACTTTCTTCAACTTTTGCAAACACAAGCATATCTTAATTTCACATTGACTGTTATAATCCAGTGGAACAGCATGAGATTACATTATCATAAAAATCAGCGTTACCTATTTTTAAAGACGTGAATGTTGCAGACTCTATTAAGTATTACAGCAATAAACATAAATGAAGTAATGCAATATGGTAACACGATAGTTAAGACTGAATTTGTAAGGAATTTATAAAACTAAGAATAATTATAAAAATGTTTAAATGAAATACATTGAATAAAATAATTCAGTTTCTAAAGAAACACATGACAGACTATATTCATGTCATAAATCACTATCTTGTCCAGTACACATCAAAAGCTTCTTACTTGCATTTGAGAAAAGTATTACTGCTGAACAACTAATATCAGTTCACCTGTTGTACTTCATAATTACATAATAATAATAATAATAATAATAATAATAATAATAATAATAAAAGTATGGTGCAATGACCATGTGCAAATCTTTCAATTGGGCCCCACTTCAGTAACTTATGTCCCATGTATGGTTACTTATTTTATTAAGTTGATTTTCAACATAAAAGTCACTATTATTCTTACGAACATGTAAAGATTCCAAGACTTACCAAGCGGGAAAGCGCCGGCAGACAGGCACATGAACAAAACACACAAACACACACACAGAATTACGAGCTTTCGCAACTGGCAGTTGCTTCGTCAGGAAAGAGGGAAGGAGAGGGAAAAATGAAAGGATGTGGGTTTTAAGGGAGAGGGTAAGGAGTCATTCCAATCCCGGGAGCGGAAAGACTTCCCTTAGGGGAAAAAAAGGACAGGTGTACACTCGCGCACACACACACACATATCCATCCGCACATATGTATTCCATTTTAAATTCATGCAAAATTCCAAGCACTTTGCCCCATATCTCAGCTTGCAATCAGAATTTCAAAATTTGCTCTTGAGACAATGTTTATTAGGTTTACTGAAATATGTGTACTAAATTTCATAATTCTAGCATTCGTATAATCTGAGGAAAAGGTGCATAAACTTTAAAAAACAAATTTTTCAGGAAACACAATTTAAAGTTCAACCTAACTTTTTTCCTTATGTTACTTCTTCAGAAGGCACCACAATTGTACTCTGTGTTGTCTTTCCCTTCAAGGCTTCTCTTCTGGTTTCTTGTTGGCTGTCTTCTTTCCTTTACCAGGTCTTCAACTGACTTTTCAGCTGCAGAGATGCACTGTAAATCTACACTCCAGGAAATGGAAAAAAGAACACATTGACACCGGTGTGTCAGACCCACCATACTTGCTCCGGACACTGCGAGAGGGCTGTACAAGCAATGATCACACGCACGGCACAGCGGACACACCAGGAACCTCGGTGTTGGCCGTCGAATGGCGCTAGCTGCACAGCATTTGTGCACCGCCGCCATCAGTGTCAGCCAGTTTGCCGTGGCAGACGGAGCTCCATCGCAGTCTTTTAACATTGGTAGCATGCCGCGACAGCGTGGACGTGAACCGTATGTGCAGTTGACGGACTTTGAGCGAGGGCATATAGTGGGCATGCGGGAGGCCAGGTGGACGTACCGCCGAATTGCTCAACATGTGGGGCGTGAGGTCTCCACAGTACATCGATGTTGTCGCCAGGGGTCGGCGGAAGGTGCATGTGCCCGTCGACCTGGGACCGGACCGCAGCGATGCATGGATGCACGCCAGGACCGTAGGATCCTACGCAGTGCCGTAGGGGACCGCACCGCCACTTCCCAGCAAATTAGGGACACTGTTGCTCCAGGGGTATCGGCGAGGACCATTCGCAACCGTCTCTATGAAGCTGGGCTACGGTCCCGCACACCCTTAGGCCGTCTTCCACTCACGCCCCAACATCGTGCATCCCGCCTCCAGTGGTGTCGCGACAGGCGTGAATGGAGGGACGAATGGAGACGTGTCGTCTTCAGCGATGAGAGTCGCTTCTGCCTTGGTGCCAATGATGGTCGTATGCGTGTTTGGCGCCGTGCAGGTGAGCGCCACAATCAGGACTGCATACGACCGAGGCACACAGGGCCAACACCCGGCATCATGGTGTGGGGAGCGATCTCCTACACTGGCCGTACACCTCTGATGATCGTCGATGGGACACTGAATAGTGCACGGTACATCCAAACCGTCATCGAACCCATCATTCTACCATTCCTAGACCGGCAAGGGAACTTGCTGTTCCAACAGGACAATGCACGTCCGCATGTATCCCGTGCCACCCAACGTGCTCTAGAAGGTGTAAGTCAACTACCCTGGCCAGCAAGATCTCCAGATCTGTCCCCCATTGAGCATGTTTGGGACTGGATGAAGCGTCGTCTCATGCGGTCTGCACGTCCAGCACGAACGCTGGTCTAACTGAGGCGCCAGGTGGAAATGGCATGGCAAGCCGTTCCACAGGACTACATCCAGCATCTCTACGATCGTCTCCATGGGAGAATAGCAGCCTGCATTGCTGCGAAAGGTGGATATACACTGTACTAGTGCCGACATTGTGCATGCTCTGTTGCCTGTGTCTATGTGCCTGTGGTTCTGTCAGTGTGATCATGTGATGTATCTGACCCCAGGAATGTGTCAATAAAGTTTCCCCTTCCTGGGACAATGAATTCACAGTGTTCTCATTTCAATTTCCAGGAGTGTATTTTTCTTAGTATGTCTTGAGTAAAATTTCCTATCTTGAAGCTCAATCTTTCTAATACCTTCATCCTCCCAACATTCCCATCATTAAATACAATAACTGCATCATAAGTTGCAATTCTGACAACTGTAGCTGATGCAAATGTGTTTTTAGTGCATCGTTTCCATATGAGTGAATTTAGAGACTCATTTGGATTTTGGGTTTTTCCATGAACACACTTTTTGAGAAGTACAGGATTGGCCAGAAACCTGTAAGTGGGCTTGACAAGATCCTGGACACAATTTGGAAGCCTCTCCTTGTGAATGTAGGGGTTGTTATCCCTCTGAGCTTGTACATATTTATACCAGCTAATGTGGCACAGATTATGAATAGGGTTTTCATCTGTTGACGACAACATGCGGGAATATGTAGCCTATACTGCACTTTTCATGTCATTTACACTGGATAGGTTCTGTCTGATAGCCTTGCCATAATACACTTGAAGAGAGTCTATCATATTCTTTGTGAGTCTGGTGTGTCTACCAATGTCCTTTCCATCTTCCAACTTTTTGCCCTTCATGTCACTGACAAGTTTCCTCAATCTTGAGCCCATTCTCTTCTGGATGTGACCTATGCATTCAAGTTTCTCAGTTGAAAGTTCTCCATAAGGTTTGCTCTCATTCACAGACTTGAATGCTCTGGAGTCACCATCCCCAAGATATTTCACATATCTGACACAACGTTCCTTGACAGATCTCTTAAAAATAATTTGCATACCAGCTCCTTCCATTCCATCACTAGAACCAAAAATGTTTTGATGCAGTTATGACCTTTTACATCTTCTTCACACTCTCCACTAAGTGCACAGTTATGGCAGAATCTGCTCATAACTTGAACATCTAGTACCTCACCTGTGTCAATACTTACGACACTTGACACACCATATAAATACGTATGCCCTCTTTTCATGAATGTACCATCACATGACACAACAAGATCTGTCCTAACATGACCAGAATCGTTCTCATGTAATGGGTCAATGTTTGCAATAGCTTCTACTGTAGCTGCTACTATACTGTCCTCACACATGTCAGAAATTATATTTTCCAGTACACAGTTTATTTCTGTAAATTTCAGGCATGGTGATGGCACAATAAATTTCCCCCTTCTCTCCCAACTCCAATGCACCTCAATCCATAGGTAAACCTCATTTTAGCTTCATAGTACCAGTTTTTACATTTAGAAGTTTTGAATTAGCTATCATCATCGCATTTTTTGCACACAATATGCAGATTGGCTGCCAAGCCTACTTCCTTACGATCATCTATAATCTGAATGTTATCACTACCACATGTCTTACAAACATAAGAAAATGTCACTGCTGCAGTCAATAATTCAAGGTCAATTAACCTAAATCCAGTGTACTGAGATTCATCAGTGTGGTATGCACCATTCACCTCACCAATTTTTCACTTGGAGCTGCTAGGAGATGAGTTCACCTTTTCAGCAGATGTTCTTACTTCGGACGTAGCCTCATTGCTGGTTTCTCATTGTTTCTCGCATGTTTCACTCACTAACTTATTCAAATGCAGTTTATCCAGTTTTTTGTTCACTGAGCCGGTATTGAAGTGCTGCTTCAAAACATGGGTGTGGCAGGGAGGCTGTGTCGCACTTTTAATTAATTTTGAGGCACTTCAGATGTGATTTCAACATTGAAACTTTGGGAACTTATGAGTTGTACTAACAAATAAAAAATAAATCGAAAATTGACATTTTTGGTCAATTTCATCAACATCCCTCCTTAATATCCTCCTTGGCAAAATAAACATGCTAACTTTGTTTACTATATTGCCCACAAGGATTTACCTAACAAAATAGGAAGATAAACATATGCAAAATATATAAGCAGTTTTTCTCACAGACAAGAAAATATTGTTTTTTGAGATAATGGGGAATATTGTAACAGAGATTAATGAGTTTTACCAGAAACATTAAATATCTATGCAATACTATGTCTTAACTACAATTCACATTCTGGAATAAATGTAAGTGCACAAAATAATTAAAGATAGTGTTCATAAATAGCATGTCTTAACAGACACTGCAAATGTTCCATTTATGGATATCAATGAATTCTTGTGCTTTAAGATGTTATGACTTATTTACTTCACAATTAATTTTATATTTCAGGTTGTTATTGAAAATTCGCATATCAAAGATATTCGACTACATGCATTTAATATTGAAGCTGAAACATTCATAATGGTAAATAATTCAGGATTCAGATCAGTAATGCCTGGAGGATTCATCATTTCTGCACATCATATTGAAATAAGTAGAAATAGATTTGGTTATTTAATGACTAGGTCATTAGAAAACATAAGATCAAATTTATTGTCGCATTCTACCAACCCCACCTACATTTTTAAGCAGAATTACATTGAATCTGCAGATGTAGGATCTCTTCACTGTAATGTTTCTTCCTATACTGAACATAATGGTATAATATACATATCAGATAATAAATTTGTCTGTTCATGTATTCATTTAAGTTGGATCACACAGATTGCAGATTCAGAACCAGAACTTGCTCAGTTTTACAAAACACTATTGGAAAATGATAAAAACAATACTTGCTCTATAGGTCTGTGCAGTTTCCCCCTCAGTTCATTGCGGAAAATGATAAACACAGAATATCAGTGTGTTGCAAACATTACTTATGATGAAATATGTAATCTTTATGCCATTTTTTCTATTTCTAGAAGCTCTTCCCAACAGGCCAACTTTCTTGCTGTTTTACTATTGGTTATAGCAGAAATAATAGTCACATCACAATAAACTTGTATGCATTATTCTGACTGTTCTTGTTGTAAATTTTAAAAGTGGAAAAGAAAAGTAGCATATAATTTCTTGGTCAGAATATACTTGATATACAAATGAAGAATGTACACAATGCTTTCCGTGTCAATCAAACGTAAAACTATCCCGAAGCTAAAAGGTAACCAAGAGACATTCCATAAATTTGACAAAAAGATGTAACTGCAACAAAAGTAAAACATATTAATGAGTACTGGCACTGCAGGATGTAAATGCTTGAATTTCAATGTCCTGCTACTGATGTACTTGGAAAAAGTAAGTTTTAATTTGATAGGAAAATTGTGACCTTCAGGGCTGTGAATGTATTAAACTGAAGTTCACAAGGGAAGTTTGTTGACCAGACTGAAAATCAAACTTGTGAAGTAGAGGACATGAGTTTAGCTATTTAAACACATCTTGATTCACTGACTTTCAGACATCATGTAATCTACAAAAAGATCTGCGCTCTCTCTCTCTCTCTCTCTCTCTCTCTCTCTCTCTCTCTCTCTCTCTCTCTCTAAGATTTTTTTTTTTTTTTTTTTTTTTTTTTTTTTGTTAGAATGACATATTGTTATCAGTTTTCAAGAAAGCCTTTGAAGATTTTGTTGTAGCTATCATAAACAGATTTTTATTCAACACAAGAATATGAATAGGGAAGTACACATTTGGAACTCAAAGCTGCAAAGTTACAATACTGAGAATTGTGTGACATTGCATGACTTGAGGAAACTCCAGAGAGACAGCAGAATTCACTGAAAGCACACATACGATCTTATATAACACAGTCTACCGGTGATAATTCTTTGATCAAAGATGTTGTTTCAAGCACTTATGATAACTGTGTCTGACTACTTTACATAACTGGTACTTTTGGGGATGTGTTAAATTCATTGTATTTCAAACTTCCTCTGTACCTCTTAGAGAGTAGTAACAGACTACATAGACTTAATAAGAACTTTTAAGAACCACCTTCCTTCTCTTTCTCGCATTTTAACATTATGTAAAGTGATGGATGATGATCAACCATTTTGAAATTTTACTGTGTTTTCACAAAAACATGATCATTTGCAAATAAGTATCTTATTGTTATATTTTTATAATATACAGTTACATTTGTATTAACTGCTTCAAATAAAGGAGCAGGTCATTATGTTAGTTTTTCGCATTGCACATTCACTGTGTTTTTAACAATGTAGTCAAAGGTTTAGTCTCTGTGGCCAATGGTAACCTTATAACTCTTATGATATTAATAGTCATGGGCAGAATTATTGACTATTTTCACAGACTACATACACTATTATATACTTTGCCTCAGTTAATAATTCATTGAGAGATTATTTCACCATTTTACAATAAAATAATTGCTACTGAAGTCTCAGAAAGGGAAGTGAACTGTGCCCAGGAAAATGTACCAAACAGGGTGGAATAGGGGTAAGATACTGGACTTGCACTAGTGCAGTTCAAATCATTGTTTAGTTAACCAGATTCAGGTTTTTTCAGAGTTTCCGTGAACTGCTTAAGGCAAAGCATGATCAATTTCTTTCCCCCTTTTTTATTATCCAAGCTTGTGCTTTGTCTTAATGACGTCACTGTTAAACCTTAATCTTCCTTTTCTATCATTATCTACAAAAAGTATTGTTTTCTTCAGTGTGTGCTGAGTGTTCTGCTAAGTTATTCTTTCCGTTTTATGCACACCATTAATCAATCAAGCGAAAAAGCCTGAAAAATCGTATTAAAGTTATACCAGTCATTAAAGTTAGTTTTCATGCATGCTATTGTCTTTGGTGGTATTACTTGTGCGACGATAGTCTTAGAAGAATATTCATCTTTTGTGTCTTGCTATTTTTAACATTACCATTCTCAAACACTGTCCAATTTGATATCCTAGTCAATAGCACAAATACGGTAACATTTTCTTCAATAGATCTCATTACTTAATTTTCCTGTTATGCTTTTGTTCCTTGCATACATAAGAATGATAATGTGCAACCAAACTTGGGATAATTCCATGAGAAACAAAGTATTTCACTTATATTTTCAGCAGAGACAAACAGCATTTATAGGTTGAACAGTGTGTCATGCACCAGGCAGACATGGATGGCAATTGCACATGTAGTTAATTTGATATTGTAAAAAATTAAAATTTATGGAAGCCAGTTTCTGTTTTGCTCATGTAGCAAAGAAGTGTTGATCCTAATATTAACACTAAAAACATTTTTTTACTGCATGTAATTTCTAATGTGTTTCACAGTTCCTCAGATGAAATGTCAGATACAGTCATCAGACTTTTTCATTTTAATACTAATTTAATCTTTGTTGTTAAATGATTTCTACTTAATGTAATATTTAAGAATTAAAACTTGAACTGGAAATTGTGTTATATTTTTCTGTGTGTTCAGAATAAAGAAATCTGAACTGCAGATATGGTGGCAGCTATTAAGATAACTTGTGCAAAGACCAAAAGACCTGTAATTTAATTCAGCCAGTTTTTGGTTTTATTTTTCATTGTATTGGTGCATAACAACAGTATAAAATCCTTATGAATGTAACAGATGAAATAAAGATGTGCAAAATATGAAAATGAAGGACTTTCTTTGCAAATCGTAATCTTGAAATTCCTACAAAGTTAAACTCTCACAGCAAACACAGTACTAGCTCTGGTATTGTCATGATGCATTTCCTCCCTGATGGTAAGTTTTAGAATATCACTTTTAATACTACAGATTGATGAAACAAAGGTGTATGAATTCACGATCACCAGTACAGAGAACCTGGCCTAATGAATCAGACATAATTTTTTGTTTTGCTGAAATGTAAATGATGTGAGAATAATGTCAACATAAAAGCAAACCCTGTAAAATATGTAAGTAGAATAATTCAAAATCTAGTTCTTCAGGCTGTCCTGATGGTCCGCTTACATCTTGAGATGTCGTGTCTTCTGCTGGATATAAGTGCCATCAACACACAGTGTTTCAACAACTTGACTCATGGTCTACATCATGTGGTACCTATGACTGTTAGTCAAGTGGACTGGGTCCAGTGTTTGTACCTGTTACCTCCCCTCTTCATAGTCAGCCCTCGGTGCTCTGTCTGCAATTCATTCCCCATGTCCATATTCTCAGCACTTCTTTTTGTTGAGTTCTGCTGCTGCAAACATTTCACTTTTAGCAACTTCAGCGCAGGATCCCAAATATTGCTGAGCTAGTACCCAGTGTCATTATTCATGAGGTTTTCCACCAACTTTATCTCTACTGACTTTACTGTTAACACTGTCCCAGTGTCTGGTGTCTGTGCCAGAAGCCTATTTACATCTGAATCCAAGACAAGGATTTTACCAAAATTTTTTGCCCGGAAGTAGGCAGTCATCTTACATTCACAGCATATAATGTAGAGTTTTCCTTTTCCTTATCAAACAGAACCTCAAGCTTCCATTATGCTGTCCCTCTACTTTCTGCTGCACCTGCCACGTTAACCTTGAACATACTTATGTGCTTGGAGCATTGTTATATAACAGCAGGAAGTGTCTCTCACAGCAATTTTTTAATTAGATGTTGTTTGACATTGGAGATTCCACTTCTAAACTGTTTAGTACAATGTTTAATGGGTCATTGTGTGGAACAATGTGGTGCAACATCAAACTTTTTTTTATATAAATGTGCAGTGTCTTGATGGGTAATGAATCGACCATCTTCAGTGCAGATGCTCAATAATGGTCAACCTGCTGCAGAATTCTCAAAGTAGTGAGCATGGAGGGACTGCAGACAGGTGGCACTGGGTGGATTAGCCAGGAGGCATGTGAATATAGTCCACCCAAGTGCAATAAGCTTTTCATCTGTATGGTGCAGTGGTTAACGTAACTGCCTAGTAAGCAGGAGATAGCGAGTTTGAATCCCGGTCTGGCACACATTTGCCACTCATTGCCACTGATTCCACACAAAGTCCTGATGCAGCTGACATCAATAGTTCCTTCCCTTCCCTTACCCTTTTCCCACTTCTACCCTCAATTTACATGATCAAATTTTTTAACAGGATGCATACATTACTATGGCACAAATTTCAAACCCTCGGTTGTTCAGCATACAAAAGCAACAAACAATTGTGCAGCTTTGAGGAAATGTGGAGAAAAAGAAGCCAATGTTGAGAGATGGTAAAAGGACAAACAATGTCTGAAAAATGTGAAGTTGACCTGGAAAGCTTTCAGTGGCCCACAGAGTGGATATTTTAAAAGTATTGAAATCTAAGTGGTGGCATTTGCGCATGAGAAATATAAAGAAGTAATGGCAGTTTCCTGGGATGTCATACAAAATAAAGCATGTGAATAGGCACAGGAACACAGTATCCAATTTAAAGCCAGCTCTGAGTGATGTACAAGGATGGTGTGATGCAATGGACTTGTGCTGCAACATCAAACAACCCTTGCTCAGTGTCATCCAGCATTGCATGTGAATAAGTTGGTTGAGTATCATTGATACATTATAAGATTAAGAAAAGAACGCGGGTTGGTTGGTTTTGTTTAAAAGGGGGGGGGGAGACCCAAACCACAAGGTCATCGGTCCCTGGTTCCAAAGGAAACAATGCCACAAGGGTGAGAATAAGGCAACGAGACTACAACTCAAACAGAATGAAAGGAAAAACCACAACTACTGAAGGACAACAAACATTTAAATGGACAAAATGCGACAAGAAAACCACAAAGACGCAAGAAACAGATACAAGAGGTGAAAACAATGAAGCAGGTTGCCATGGCTGGCTGACCACGAGGATAAAAAAGTAAAACCAGCCACTCTGCAATGTATTAAAACCTCCACCCTGAAATCACTAGGGCGTTGAGGCATTGTTGCCCAACACCAAAGGTAGGATGTTGAAAAATATGAAGTTGACCTGGAAAGTCCACCGCAGAGTGGCTAAAAGTGGGCAGTCCAGCGAGAATTGGACAAGCATCATTCGTGAGCCACAGCAGTACCGAGGTGGGTCCTCGTGGCGGAGGAGGTAACCATGCATGAGCCACATATGGCCAATGCGGAGCCAACAGAGAACCACAGCGTCCCTGTGAGAAGTGCACATGAAGGTCTTCCACACATTCGTAGTTTCCATAACAGCACGCATCTTGTTGTGCACACTGAAGTTATTCCATTCCGTCTCCCAAATCCGCAAAACCTTGCAGCATAATAATGAACACAGGTCAGTTTCAGAGAATCCAATCTGCATAAGCGGTTTCCGCATAGCCTGTTTGGCCAGCCTGTCAGCAAGTTCGTTGCCCCTGGGGTTGATAGCTTGTAGGCTGGTCAAGGAGTCAGCACACAGGAGAAATTACTCACCCGGGCATGAGTGGATGTGCTCAAGAGCACAAGATATGATTGCCAGCTCTGCAGTGAAAACCCTGCTGTCACCTGGTAAGGACTGCTGTTCTATATGTCCTCCATGAACGTAGGCAAAACCTACATGACCATCAGCCATCGAGTTATTGGTGTAAACCACTTCATGGTCCTGGTACATGTCAAGAATCGAGAGGAAGTGACAGTGGAGAGTCGCAGGGTTAACTGTGTCCTTAGTACCATGTGAAAGGTCCAGGCGAAGCTGCGGCCTAGGTGTATAACAAGGAGGTGTTCATGAATGAACCTCAAGTATAGGTGGTAAAGGCAAGGACTCTAGTTTGGAAAGTAGGGATCGGACACAAACTGCAATTGGTAAGCCCTGACCTGGGCCGCCGATGAGGGAGATGAACTACCGTGGGTGGGAAAAGGAGACAGTAATTTGGATGTGCAGGAGAACTACAAACATGTGCAATGTAACTGGAGAGCAATTGCGCATGCCTAAGGTGCAATGGAGGGATTCCAGCCTCCACCAGTATGCTGGTCACCGGACTCATCTTAAAAGCTCCTGTTGCTAGGCGAACACCACAGTGGTGCACTGGGTTAAGTAAATGTAACACTGAGGGCGCTACCGAACCATAAACCAGACTCTCGTAATCAAAGCAGGGTTGAACAAGGGCTCTGTAGAGCTGCAGAAACGTAGAGTTGAAGATGAAGAGAAGATGTCGCTTGTAGTCAGATGAGAGACTGTGGATCTGATCTGGCCCAGGAGCTGTGTCGGGGCAATGTGCAAGGGCACTGAGGAGCTCCTACTCTGTAAATGGGGCGTTATAGGGTTCCCTGAAGGTTGAGGATTAGTTCTCCGACGCAGAGGCTCGAGCATAGTGCTCAGCAAAGTGCTCACCAATTGTGTTTGCATCAGTAGAACATGCCACTGATGTTAATGCTAGGGACACCTGTTGGGGTCTAGTACCCAAAAAGACACCTTATCTTTGTCCAGGCTTGGGAAAGTGACATATGGCACCCAATGGTTGAGACGTTTCTCTCCCAACACTCCTTCTTATGTCTTTTGTTAAGCTGTTGAACGCGGGCATGGAGCCTTTTAAAGACTATGAGACGCTCCAGGGAAGGGTGCCACTTATGACACTATAGAGCTCGCTGATGCTCCTTAATTGCTGAGCAACTTCCGGCGACCACCAAGGGACCGCCTTTCACAAGGTGTCACCCTAAAGAGTGAGGAATCACATTTTCTGCCGCAGTAACGATTGTTGTAGTCACCTGCTCAACCACCACATCAACATTACCATCTGGGGGAAGAATCAACGGTGACCACAGTGGTGAAAGTTTCCCCTTGTTTAAAGCCCATCTGGACAGGCGACGATGTGCCTGACGCTTGGGCAGTGACAGGAAGACGGGGAAGAGCTCACTACCACACAGGTCATCATGCGCTCTCCAGTGGATAAATGGGACAAGTCCTGGGCTGCAAATGGATAAATCAATGTCCGAGTAACTTCCACTAGCAACACTGAAATGTGTGATGGCCCCAGTATATAAGAGGCAGAGGTCAAACTGAGACAGTAAACTTTTGACATCTCTGCCTCGGCCAGTAATCCTGCCACCGCACAAGCGGTTATGGGTGTTAAAAAAATCCCCCAAAAGTAGGAAATGTTCAGAGAGTTGATCAATCACTGCAGCTAATACATTCATGGGTTCTGCATGAACTGGAGGAAAATATACATTGCAGACGGCCACAGCGTCAAGAGGGGGTTTGAAGGGGCACAGCGTCATTACAGACTTGAGTTTACGGCATAAACACAAACTCCACTTGACACTTGATTATAGTCGCTACAGTTCCTGTAATGTACCTTATAGCCGTGGAGGGTAGAGGTCCGCATTTCCAGGAACTGGGTTTCCTGGAGGGCAATGCAGAAAGCGAGTGTGAAGCTTAACAGTTGCCACAGCTCAGCCAGACAGTGGAAAAACCTGCCGCAATTCCACTGGAGGATGACATCATCATGAGACTGAAAAGGCACGGAACATTCAATGAGGCAGTTTACGTTTCAGGACCACCTGCTGCCACCGACTTATTGCCTGAGCAGTCGATATTCTTTGTGTCTGAGGGTCTGGCGAAATTTACGTCCTAAGCAGATGCAAGAATCTCTACCTTATCCCAAGACATGGAGCTCTTAGGGAGAGGTGGTGTGGGTGCAACCACATTTTTCTTGGTCTTAGGGGGTCTTCTTTTTGAACTTTTCTTGCTGCTCCTTGGGATTCTATGGCTGGGACGGCTTCACTGATTCAGTCTCTGGGACTGAGGGTGATTGTGAAGCCCTACAACCAGCTGCTTTTTGGCACTTCAGCCACTGGCGGCCGTCATCTTTCCATTAGCAGAAACCTGGGAAGGGAGTGACTCAAGGGACCCCTTCCTAGCGAGAGGAGCCCAAGAAGACTTACACTGGCTGTGGACCACCAGCAAGAGATGACGTTGTACGCTTCATGTGATGTCATCCACCTTGATGCTGCCTACTCTGACCAAGGGCCCTTCCCACAGGTGCCACCCAGCCTCAGCAAGGGTCACCTGGCAGGATGGCCATTGCTGGGAGTCCCGATGCCCCAGGGAGATGGGCATCTACTCCTCTACTCCACGACATATGTGGGGAGTTAACAGAGCAGGCATCAGCAGAACTGTCCCTGTGTTGTCAGGGGGCTACAACCAACAGGGTACATGGTGGCCCCACCACAACAGACTGGCTACCATGCTGGATATGAAGTGCTAAGAAGTCTATGGACATCGTCAGCGCAGGAAATGACACTGCATATTACATGGTGGAAAATGCACCCAGGAAGGTGTCCTCGCCCAGGAGATGGAGAATGAGCAGGGCTGTAATGTGACGACGAGAAAGTGGGTTGAAGATCTCTATGCACGAAGGACACGATGCCCCATGTCAGGCAACCTTCCCCAATTGGCTCGTTCTTTTGGAAAATTTAGAAAGGTGGAAGTCAAACCCGACAGGAGACCATCACATAAAGGCAGAAATGTGCGAGACTCCTTTTAGTCGCCTCTTACAACAGGCAAGAATACCTTGGGCCTACTCTAACCCCTGGACCCGCAAGGGGGAATGGAACGTGCTTACCTTTTAGGGCAAGTCAGAAAGACTAACAAGGCTCCTGATAATTCAACATGCCATCCAGTACAGCAGTTGAAGAGAAAAGCACCAAAAGTGTATTGGTTCACACTACAACAATGAGAAATCACTAAACACCAAGGTGATGAGTGCACTTGACGATGGGACCCAACGTCATCCTCAATCATAAAACAATGCCAAAGGGAAAGCTGCTGCTTGGTGTCATATTTTGTTGCAAGAGAAAACGATGGATGACCAATGAGTTGGTTATAGATTAGCTGAATACAGTCTGGAGCAGGAGGCCAGGTGCTCTTCTAAAGAACCACGAGATGTTGATCCTTGATGCTTTCAAGGGGCATCTGACACCAGCAGTAAAAACGTATATTCTAAAAGTAAACACAGATCATCCTGTCACTCCAGGAGGTTTGACTTTGTAGCTACATGTGTTAGACGTTGTGGTGAATAAGCCATTTAAAGACCATCTGATACAGCTGTACAGCAATTGCTCACTTCGAGGTGGTCAAGCCCTGACTTACTGGGAGGCTCATAAGGCCATAAGTACCTTTAATTGCAGAACAGTTCCAGACTGCTTGGACACACATGCCCAGTGCATCAGTTGCATATGGCTTTAAGCAGTGTTGTGTAACACAGGGATTAGATGGGAGTGAAGACAATCTATGGGAAGAAATGCAAGCCAACCATGATAGTGGACCATTCCAATGAGGAGGGCTAAGTGGCATCTGTATCTGATTTTATTTTCTATGTGCTGGTTACTTTTATTGTCTCCTTGAGTTGTCTATAATAATTAAGGTAGCACTATGTAAGTTATCAAAATAAACATAGTATGTGTATACATATTTTTCTGTAATCCCTTGTTGAACTTTGGGCAGTCATCTTGGATTCAGAGATATATGGTAGATCATGCATAGAGCAGGCAAGCCACAGTCTGAGCATCTTGGCCTCCTCTGTGATGTGGCAGAAGGCCTGGTTGAAAGGCCTCACTGTTTAACCGTGTACCTATTTTTGCAGAAGAGTTGATCAACTTCTTTTGAACTCCATTATTTAGTGCTGGTTGATGACAGTTCCTAGCTTGCAGGTATAAATTGGTGTGTGTTGGTTTGCGATACAGTGACGAAATAGTCTATCTGCTCTTCTTTTGACCAGCAAACCGAAAATGGCACCTGACCACCAGTCTCCAGTTCCATTGCGAACTTTATACTTGAGTAGTTTGAGTTAAGATGTTCCAAAAACTCAGTTGGCTGATCATGGAGCCATATCCACATACCTGAAGTAACACATGAATTTCTGTCTAATGCTTCCTTCTGAAATTTCTACACAAGGAGATTGTCTCCAGTGGTTACCAGATGCCTGTCTCCTAGTAATATTGGTCACTATACAGAAATATATTAAAGCGAGTACACGCCTAAGCAGGTCCACCAAAGTAGTCAGATTTTTCTGCAGCTGGTTCCAGTAAGTCTTTCAGTAGTATATTGGAAACACATCAACACTGACCATTATGTCAGATTCCATGATACTCTGGTGTCCAAAATTAAAGCTACAAACAGAAATTTTTCAAGGCTGCCTTTATTTTGCACACACATTCAGACAACTGGTTAATGGGCTCAGTATAGGGAGTGACCACTCTGGCACCAACACAGGCCTAACAACAATGGGACATGCTGTGAATGATGTCATCAATCTCATGTTAAGGCAATACTGCCAATTCTTTCTGCAGAGCTCCTCAAAAGTCTTGGGAAGTGGTTGGTGCTTTTTGACATGATGCAATCCGTCTCTCTACTGCATCCCGGACATGCTCTGTGGGATTCAAATCAGGAGAGCGAGCAGGGCAGGGCAGGGCAGGGCAGGGCAGGCCAGGCCTGCAGTATCTTCCGTTTCCAAGAAAACAACCATCCATGCTTTATGAGGTCGAGCATTATCGTTCATCAGTACAAAGTCTGGGCTCACAGCACCTCGCAACAGCCACACGTGAGATCCCAAGATCTCATCACAGTTAAATCTTGCTGATGCACCCGTACAATTTCATGAAAAGGTTTTGAGTGGTCAGCATAATCCCTGCCCATAACATTATGGATCCTCCTCTACATCGCTCTATTTCCACAATTTTTGGCTACCGAAATCACGTTCCACATGCCCCCCAGATGCGGATCCAACGAGAGTCACTCTCCAGACTGTAGGGAAAAAGCCTACTCACGCCATATAGAATCCATATGCTTTCCATTGTATGCCAGCCTAGTTCACTGTAGCTAGTTGTTTCACAAACATTGTGCAATACCTTAAAAGTAAGTTAAATAATCTGAAAAGTTAATAGCATGTCAGGAGTAATGCTAAAATGATACTGTGTTAAGCTTGAGTTTAGTAACTTAACAGTTTTCAAAATTTGGACGTTTACGTAAAAATCATCGGCCCAACAGGAAGGGGCTAGGGACTTCAAAAGTTATACTCAGATTCCTATTTAATTGTAATTTAATGGAAACAGCATGCTGGACCTCACAAAGAAATATTTTGGTTGAAATTCATGATTTTCTGTTTTTGCGTCCTAAAAGTACGGAAGAAAGGTAGATTAAGTAAGTGATTAGATAAAGCTAGGATGTTTAGATTTGTGTAGAATGGAGATACGCTATAATAACAAAGATGTGTGAAGTTTTCAAAAGGAAGCTATAAAACAATAGATGTAGCGTCTTTCCCAAGGGCAAGTTCAGAGCTCATGTATTGCGTGCAGTGAAACTAAAATAATTCTCTCGCCTAAAGTATTGAACCTAGCAACATCAGAATTTTACTGTAGATACTTACCTTGTGCTGATTGCACAATTATATTGAGAGCTACATCGGCCTTCAGCAAATGAAGCAATTAATTATTTAGTAACTTGAAGTGGTGCTCTACTAGCCCCAGCAGCTAGTCGGGAAGGCAAATTTTGTCGGCTGCACTTTCAGCGGTCCGCACCGCGGCTATATAAATAAGAGCACTGCGAGCTAGAACCCGGCCCCAGTTCTATTTTAGATTCGTATCAGAATGCACTCCTTGTCGGAATCCACACCACATCCGTGCAGTTTCAAGGGACGGCCTTGGATGCCATATTACTGAACTCAGTACTGCAAAACGACCTCAGTGATTTATTCTCAATTTGCGTATGTCGTATTTTTACATGTTGCCGCAGGACAGACATTCTATCACTGCTAGCGCAGTGTTTGATGAGTATTCACATCAAATTGGGATGAACATTCATTTTGAACATTTACATTAATAACAATTATTGAACAATTTCGTTATCTAGGCATAATAGGAGCTGTGCAATAGACTGAACAGCTCTGACGGTGCAAGAGCTGATAGTAGCATTGCTTGGGTGAACTTAAGTCTGAAACTTTAAGCTTTATCGTTTTTAGAGTATAGTGAAAATTGTTATAGTAAACTTCATTTTCTACAAATCCCAGACATCATCCTAAATCCTCAGCATAATGAACTTCAATGATCAATAACTATTTCTCCATTTATGTTAACACCTGGGTCAATGTTGGAGCCTGGTACCTGAAAAGACATTTGATCTTTGCCCAGACTTGGGAAGGTGGTGTGTGGCACCCAATGGTGCAGACATCTCTCCCAATACTATTACTTCTGTTGTTTAATAAGGTAGCAAAAACAGGTACGGAGCCGTTTAAAGGCTATGAGGTGCTCCAGGTAAGGGTGCCACTGTAGAGCTTGCTGACGGTCCTCAATTGCTTTAGCGACTTCCGGCAACCACCAAGAGACTGCCTTACGCCTCTGACACCCTAAAGAGTGAGGGATCGTGTTTTCTGCCGCAGAAACAATCGTGCTAGTCACCGGCTCAACCATCACATCGGTGTTACTGTGTGGGGGAGATTCAGCGGTGACAGCAGAGGTGAAAGTTCCATAGTCCACCTTGTTCAAAGCCCATCTGGGCAGAAATGTTGGAACACGTGAGGCAATACTGACCCTATGACTTATCTTAGAAGAAAGATTAAGGAAAGGCAAACCTATGTTCCTAGCATTTGTAGACTTAGAGAAAGCTTTTGACAACGTTGACTGGAATACTCTCTTTCAAATTCTGAAGGTGGCAGGGGTCAAATACAGGGAACGAAAGGCTATTTACAATTTGTACAGAAACCAGATGGCAGTTATAAAGAGTCGAGGGACACGAAAAGGACGCAGTGGTTGGGAAGGGAGTGAGACAGGGTTGTAGCCTCTCCTCAATGCTATTCAATCTGTATATTGAGCAAGCAATAAAGGAAACAAAAGAAAAATTCGGAGTAGGTATTAAAATCCATGGAGAAGAAATAAAAACTTTGTGGTTCGCCAAAGACACTGTAATCCTGTCAAAGACAGCAAAGGACTTGGAAGAGCAGTTGAACAGAATGGACAGTGTCTTGAAAAGAGGGTACAAGATGAACATCAACAGAAGCAAAACGAGGATAATGGAATGTAGTCGAATTAAATCGGGTGATGCTGAGGGAATTAGATTAGGAAATGAGACACTTAAAGTAGTAAAGGAATTTTGCTATTTGGGAGCAAAATAACAGGTGATGGTCGAAGTAGAGAGGATATAAAATGTAGACTGGCAATGGCAAGGAAAGCATTTCTGAAGAAGAGAAATGTGTTAACATCAGGTATAGATTTAAGTGTCAGGAAGTCATTTCTGAAAGTATTTGTATGGAGTGTAGCCATGTATGGAAGTGAAACGTGGATGATAAATAGTTTGGACAAGAAGAAAATAGAAGCTTTTGAAATGTGGTACTAAAGAATGCTGAAGATTAGATGGGTAGATCACATAACTAATGAGGAAGTATTGAATAGAATTGGGAAGAGGAGGAGTTTGTGGCACAACTTGACCAGAAGAAGGGATCGGATGGTAGGACATGTTCTAAGGCATCAAGGGATCACCAATTTAGTACTGGAGGGCAGCGTGGAGGGGAAAAATCGTAGAGGGAGACCAAGAGATAAATACACTAAGCAGATTCAGAAGGGTGTAGGCTGCAGTAGGTACTGGGAGATGAAGTTTGCACAGGATAGAGCAGCATGGAGAGCTACATCAAACCAGTCTCAGGACTGAAGACCACAACAACTGGGGCAGGCATCCATGTGCCTTATGCTGGGGCAGTGACAGGAAGATGGGGAAGTGGTCACTACAACATAGGTCATCATGTGCTCCCCAGTGGGTAGATGGGAGAAGTCCTGGGCTGTAAACTGATAAATCAATGGCCAAGTAACTACCATGAGCCACACCGAAATGTGTGGCGGCCTCAGTATTTAAGAGGCAGAGGTTGAAATGAGACAGTAAGGTTTCAACATATCTGCCTCGGCCAGTAAGCATGGTACCACCCCACAATGAGTTATGGGCATTATCTCCCAGAAGTAGGAAAGGCTTAGGGAGTTTATCAATCAGTGCAGCTAATACATTCAGGGGTGCTGCATCAACTGGAGGAAAATATACATTGCAGACTATCACCTGCGTTGTCCTTATTCTGACAGCCACAGCTTCAAGAGGTGTTTCAAGGGGCACATGTTCACTATGGACCGAGTTTTGACATGAACGCAAACTCCAACTGACACTTAATTACGGTTCCTGTAATATCCCTTATAGCTGCGGAGGGCAGGTGTTCACATTGGTAGGAACCAGGTTTCCTGGAGCGCAATACAGATAGCAGTGTAAAGCTTATCAGTTGCCTTAGCTCAGCCAGGTGGTGGAGAAAAACGCTGGAATTCCACTGGAGGATGACATTGTGAGACTGGGAATGCATTGAACAGTCAATGAGACAGTTTACACCTCAGTCACCTGATGCCACCAATCTATTGCCTGATCAGACTATATCCACTGTGTGTGTGTCTGGCGGACACCAAAATCTCCACCCCATCCTCAGCCGCAAAGCTTGTGGGTAGCGGTGGTGTGGGTGCCACCGCAATTTCCTTAATTTCCTTGGTCTTAGGGGTTTTCTTTTTGGATTTCTCTTACTGCTCCTTGTGTTTCCCTGGCTCAGTCTCCGGGACTGATCCCAGTCACAAATTTAAGTGCACATATAATCTGGTAAAACTCAAGGGCGTGGGAGGGGGGGGAGACACCAGAAAGTTCTGACAAAGACACAGATAAAATAATTAAAAGTGTTAGATGTCTTTGGACAAGTCCATCAAAGCAATAAATCGAAGAACACGAGCAGCTGCTTTAGCGTCATCAGCTAAAATTCCTGTAAAGTAGATGGCAGAGACAGGACAACACGAGATTGATTAAAACGGGGACACGACAATAAAACATGGCGCACTGTCAATGCATGACCACAAGGGCACTGTGGGGCAGGGTCACTGAATAGCAGGTAGCGGTGGCTAAACCGGCAATGCCCAATCCGCAACCTGGCCAAAAGGACTTTGTCGAGATGGTCGGGAGGAGGTTGTCCAAGCTGTTGGGAACTGTTTTACGGGCCAGAGCTTATTTTCTTGAAGTGACGACCAAGTATCCCACCATAATGACACAAGCCTCTTACAAACAACCCCACTAACGTCAGACGATGGGACACAAAGGGAGGCTGGCTGAGGCAGGAGGACTGTAGCCTCATTCCCAGGCACTCCTACATGGCCTAGGATCCACATAAAGCTAACAGGAGAGCCATAATCAGCAAAGGAATGGAGGGATTGCTGGATCCGTTGCACCAAGGGATGGGCCGGATACGGGCAGTAACTAGAAGGAAGGTGTCTATCCTTCCCAGATTTTGGTATGGGAACAACGACGGACTCACGCCAACGCATTGGGACCTGACCTTCGGTCCAGACACGATTATAGGTACAAAGAAGAAAGCATTTGCCTGCCGGAGAAAGGTGTGTCAGCATCTGAACGTGAATGGCATCTGGACCCAGAGCAGTGGAATGGGACAGTGCAAGTGCACGTTCGAGTTCCCACTTGGTAAAGGGGCCATTATAATCTTCCAGATTCAGCGAATGGAAGGAAGGTCGCCAAGCCTCTTCTGCCTCTTTTCTGGGAAGGAAGGCAGGGTGGTAATGGGCGGAGCTTGAAATCTCCATGAAAAAGTGGTCGAAGGGGTTGGAGACATCCACAGGGTCCATAAGTACCTCACTACCTGAAGACAGGCCAGGTATTGAGGAGTGAGCCTTAATGTCCAACAGCCGGCACAGGCCACCCCAGACGACAGAAGAGGGAGTAAAACTGTTAAAGGAGCTTGTGAAAGAGGCCCAACAGGCTGTTTTGTTCTCTTTGATAACTTGACGACATTGCGCTCGGAGTCGTTTGTAATCAATGGAATTCGCCAGTGTAGGATGGCGGCGAAAAGTGCGTAAAGCACATTGTTGAGCACGGATAGCATCTCTGCAAGCCTCATTGCACCAGGGGACTGAAACGCAACGTGAAGAAGAGGTAGTACGAGGAATGGAACGTTCAGCAGCATTGATGATAACAGCCGTGAGGTATTCAGCCTGACTGTCACAGCTGAGAAAATCTTGGTCCGGAAAGGTCGCCTGGGAGGAGTAAAGCCCCCAGTCAGATTTCGGTATGCTCCAGCTCGAGGGACGTGGGGATGGGGAGTGGTGCACGAGACAACACGGGAAATGGTCGCTCGAATAGGTGTCAGAAAGGACATACCACTCGAACCGACGGACAATGGTGGCAGAACAGACAGAGGTCCAAGTGGGAGTAGGTATGAGTAGAGTCAGAGAGGAAAGTCAGAGCGCCCGTATTGAGGCAGACAAGATTGAGATGGTTGAAAACATCCACTAAGAGGAAGCCTCTCTGACAGGATGCAGGAGAACCCCAAAGGGGATGATGGGCATTGAAGTCGCCAAACAATAGAAGTGGCAGAGGAAGCTGAGCAATGAGGTGCACCATGTCAGCCCGACTGATGACGATGGAGTGTAGACAATACAAACAGAAAAAGTAAAGGCAGAAAGAGTACTACGGATAGCTATTGCTTGGAGTGGGGTGGTTGATGGGATGGTAATAGACATCATCCCGAACGAGCACCATGACCCCACCATGAGCTGGAGTGGTTAGGTCAGATTGCTCGGAGGTATAGTGGGTAAAAGCAATATGGTCAATTGGGCGAACTTCATTTCCTGGAGATCAATGACGAGTGGACAGTGCAGGCGGAGGAGCAGTTGTAATTCCTCTCGATTAGATCGAATACCTCTTATGTTCCAATGTAACAGATACATCGGGAATCAGAGAAAGGGAGAACAAAACGTGTGAAGAGCTGGTCACCTCGACGGCCAGGTTTCGAGGGAACATCGCTACACCCGTCGGGAGGCGGATCCTGTTCCACTGAGTCGTCACCAGCTGCGGCCACATTCCTGCGTTGCGCAGGAGGGGCATCATCATCATCATCATCATCTGCCGACGACAGGCCAACTGCGCCTGGCAGCAGAGCGTCCCGGCGAAACTGAGGACCCGAAGAAAGTCCTCGCACTCGGGGTCCTTTTTGGAACACCGGACCTCGGAAGCCAGGGTCCGTAAACTTTCCCCACTGGACGCCTGAGAAGAGGATTGCTTCTCAGGCGGCGGAGGAGGAGGGAGGGTGGCCCCAGGGAAGAGAGGGCGTCCCGGCGAAACTGAGGACCCGAAGACAGTCCTCGCACTCGGGGTCCTTTTTGGAACACTGGACCTCTGAAGCCGGGGTCCGTAACCTTTCCCCACTGGACGCCTGAGAAGAGGATTGCTTCTCAGGTGGCGGAGGAGGAGGGAGGGTGGCCCCAGGGAAGAGGGGGCAGGGGCCACAAGGGAGGAGGATTTGGGAGGTGGAGGCATAGACCCCGGATGGGGTGAGGAGGTGGAGGGGAGGACAGGATAGAGGTGAGGATACTGTGGAAGGAGTGGACACTGCCGAAGCAAATGACGTTGTCAACATCATGGGTTGGAGGCAGTCATACTTCTTCCTGGCCTCAGAGTAAGACAGACGGTCCAAGGTTTTCAATTCTACAAGAATTTTTTCTCCTTCTCATAATGCGGGGCAGTTAAAAGATCTAGGCGAGTGGAGGCCAGGACAATTAACACACTGAGGTGCATGTATGCCCCTCACAAAGAGTACGTCCACAATCGCCACAAAGGCGCTCAGCTTCACACCGTGATGGCATGTGCCCCAAGTGCAAACATCGAAAGCATTGCATAGGAGGGCGGAAGGTCACCATCACACAAGTAGCACATCACCTTTACCTTCTCCAGGAGAACATCCTCCTCGAAGGCGAGGATAAACGCTCCAGTGTCGACTTGCCGATCTTTGGGGGCGCGCTCGACTTGCCTGACAAAATGCACACCACGGCGTTCCAGGTTGGCCCTGAGCTCATCAGTTTGCAGCAGGAGGTCCCGATGGGAAATATCCCCTGCGTCCTATTGAGTGCCAGGTGTGGGACAATGGACACTGGGATGTCCCCTAGTCGGTCGCATGCTTGGAGTGCCGCCAACTGTGTACCGGAGGTGGTCTTTATGAGAATATATGCTGTACAAAGAACATGAGCTTGGAGGTGGCGAACGTCCCATCGGTCCAAGAACAGACTAAATAGCGGGGGAAGTATTTCGCCCCAAGCCGTTGGGCCTGTCCTTCCTCCCAGGGAGTGGCCAAGGGGGGAAAGGCAGATGTATCAGAACCACAGACAGAACTCTTCCTCTTAGAAGATATGGCTGTAGAGTGACCTGATGCATGTGACCTGATTTGGTGGAGCTGATGGTGCCAGAACTGTTGTAGCAGCGGCTTAAGACAGTGTCATACACACAGGAAGCAAGCGTTTAAATTTTCTGAGCCTCAGTGTAGGTCAGTGGTCCAGGGTCTTTTACTCCATGATTTTCCTTTCTTTCTGAAGAATCCTGCAGTCAGGCGAGCAAGGCAAATGGTGCTCTCCACAGCTGACACAGATGGGAGGCGGGGCACATGGAGTATTGGGATGTGATGGGCGTCCGCAATCTCGGCATGTGATGCTAGAAGTACAGCGGGAAGACATTTGGCCGAGCGTCCGGCACTTAAAGCACCACATCAGGGCAGAGAAAAGAGCTTTACATCAGACCAGTAGACCATCACCTTGACCTTCTCAGGCAATGTATCACCCTCAAAGGCCAAGACGAAGGCACTGGTGGCAATCTCATATCCTTCAGACACCGTTCGACACGCCGGACGAAATATACATCCCACCACTCTAAATTGGCGTGCAGCTCATCGGTGGAAGGCAAAAGAAGGCCTCTGTGAAATATGATACCCTGGACCATATTTAAGCTCTTATGGGGCTTGATGGTTACAGAAACATTCTCCAGCTTGTCACAAGTGAGTAACTCCTGTGACTGGGTAGATGATGCTATTTTGATCAAGACTGACCCAGATCTCATTTTGGACAAGCCCTCCACCACCCTGAACTTTTACTCTAAATGCTCAACAAAAAACTGAGGCTTCATCGCCATGAAAGATTCTCGATTAGCTCTCGAACATACAAGGTACCGTAGCGAACAAGATCCGCTGCCATCCTTAGCCTGGCATTCCTCCCATGGTGAAAAACGATTTGGGGTCATACTTCTGTGCATTGAATTGAGCTTGTGATAGCTTGGTGACAACTTGTGTTTCACACAAGCAAGAGACAATGGACTATGCTTCATCGCGTGTCATCTGCCCTGATGCCACCCACTCCGACCATGGGCCCTCCCCACAGTTGCCACCCAGCCGCAGCAAAGGCCACCTGGCAGGATGGCCATTGTCAGGAGTCCCGATGCCCCAGGGGGATTGGCTTCTACCCATTGGCATACGTGGGGAGTTAACGGTGCAGGCATCAGCAGAGCGATCCCAGTGTGGTCAGGTGGGTTACAACGAACAGAGTACATTGCAGCCCCACCACAACAGACTGGCTATCATGCTGGATATCAGATGCAAAGAAGTCCATACTCATTGTCGACACAGATATTGACACTGCACAGTGCATGGTGGAAAATGCACCCAGGAAGGTGTCCTCGCCCAAGAGATGGAGAATGGGCAGGACTGCAATGCAACAACAAGAAAGTGGGCTAAAGATCTCAATCCCCGAAGGACCTTACATCTTGTAAGGCGCCCTTCCCCAATTTGCTCACTCTTCAGGAAAATTTTGAAGAATAGAGGTCAGACCCTACAGCGGACTATCACAAAGGCCGAAACATGTGAAACTCCTTTTATTCACCTCTAACGACAGTCAGAAATACTGCGGGCCTATTCTAACCCCTGGACCCGCAGGGGGAGACTTGTGTGCATCCACGAAAGATCTTATGCATGTGGTGGAACATCAATGGCCTGGTGTACTGTGAATTGCTTCCTGAGGTGTAACCATCACTGATGAAGTTTATTGTCAAGAACTGAGAACAGTTGCAGATGCAGTCCAAGAACAACTATTAGGAAGACTGTGTGAAGTGACACTGCTCGACGTAACACCCATGCACATTCTGACTGACAAAAAACACTAAGACAGGAGTTAGGTTGGGAAGTCATTCTGCAACCACCTTATATCCATGATCTTACAACCTCTGATGTTCACTTTCTTCACTATCAAACAACCTTCAAGGAAGTTCCTTCCTGAATGACATTGTGCTCCAAATATGACAGAACGAGTTCTTTGCCTCAAAACTAAGTGACTGCTATGACCGCAGAATTGGTAAGTACCGCAGCACTGGAAGACTGTTGTAAATAGTGAAGGAGAATATATTATTCATGGCTTAAATCCGTTTACTATACTTAAGTAAAAGTGCTACGAACTAGCACACTAACTCAATATTTCTCAATAACTTAATAGTGAATCAAGATTTGTTTGACTGGGTATTTTTAAATAAAATACTAATTGCTATTAGACTATGCTGCCTACTTTGGCAAAATATGCGGTTCTATCTCAGTACCAGTTTTGGATAAGAATGCTAATTACCCTGAAACTAAATGAGTGCAAAATTTGCCAACATATTTCCAGCATTAGCTGTCTACACACTTCAATTATGTCTATTTTGATCTACTTCACCTGAAATTTAGTAATTTGGTACATTTACAAAGGAACAATAACAAAGCTTTACGTTACTGGTATTCTCAATTAGAACATTGCATAGGTAACAATTCTACTTATGAGTTTCAGTTAACTAAAAAAAATATGATGAATTACAAATTTGGCTAAACCCTGAGTAAACATTTAAGATTTTTGGTACTGTGCACATGCCATAAGAGTAACACTATTTAAGACATTTGGAAAAAAAAAAGGAAAGAAAACATAACAGGGAAAGCAGTTACCTCTTGTCACAGGATTCCTCAGACAATTCCGGTTTTGTCTACTGGACGAAGGAAGTGGAACATCAGACTAATACTGCATTACCGTAGTTCTACCCTATTTGGACAGTACTATGTGATCCAATATGTGTAACTGAACTATATGGTTTTGTTATACATCTGTCCCTCACTATGTGACAGGCCACTCTTATTTGGTTGCACTGTTCTAGTACTGCTTATCTCACCAAATCACGATGCAAAGTAAAATATTGTGAGCTCCCAACTGTCTGTATTTCATAATTACATTAAACAGGCCAACAATGAAAAGTTTTATAATGAAATACTTATTCTTATAGATTTTAATGTGTTGAGGCCTCAAAAATATCCATATCAAGCAATATACATTTAACATAACATTCACCACACCCATTTTTAATTTTACAGTGTGTGATTTAGTGACTAGAGCAGATATATTTTTCATTTATTGTGGATTGCATTATGTAAATTCACTTATCAGGAAATAGATCAAAACATTTAAGGAGACTAGTTCAACTCTGGACCTACTTAAATACAGGCAACATGGACATCAAGAACAGGTGAATGTGTGGAGTGTGTTAATCGGTCTGTTCATAACATTCCTAACCTCTCCATTTGTAAGCACACGAGTTCTTTAATTAGGAATAAATCACTGCACAGAATTCTACAAAAAGATTTTGAAATGTACCCTTACAATATCCAATTGGAGCAAGAATTAGACCCTCAGGATGCCAAACATGGGCTGCAGTTCATTAATGTGACAGTGCTCTTCACTTAATGTTTTCTGGCAAGGCTCATTTTCACCCGAAAGGTCACATCAATAAGCAAAACTGCCACTACTGTAGTGCAACAAATCCTACAACAGAAGCATGAGAACCCCTTTATTTGCCAAAAGTTGCTGTATAGGCTGTGACATTAGCTTGGAGAATAATTGGTCCATACTTTGAGGACAATAGTCATGCAGTTACAGTGAATTCAGAATGTTTTCTGATAGTGGTTGGTTGGTGCCTGAATTTCAAAACTCTCCTGGTTGTAACCAAAGAAGTTTCCTCAAGACAAAAACCACTTCACACATGTCCAATGTGTCATGAAATTATCCCTGGCAAATTTATCTCCCGGGGAAGGAGAGGAGGGGGTGGGGCGACAGACAAATTGCCCCCCCCCCCATCTTATCCCCAATGGTTTCTCATATGGGAATATGCCAAATCTAAAAAGTGTGCGTGTGTGAGTGCGTGTGCGCAATCTGACTTCTCTGGAGCAATTGAAAGAAATTATCCGCAGCAAAGTTGCGGCCATCCCAGTGTCTACATGCCAAGCCATCTTGCAAAATTTTGTTCATCTTTTAAATGAGTGCCACAGGTGTGCTTAATTGCATACATCTCCCTTAATTACTTTGAGCTCTTTGGCTCCCTTTCACACAACAACTTTGGACTCAAATTTATATTACCACACCACAATTTAAGTTGCACTTCAAGGGTTTAAGAAAGTCTTACTCAAAGGCAGAGATTTTTCTGCATACTGGTACCTCAATAAGTTTCATCTGCCAGAAATGAAGCCAAATGTAAATCAACTTGAGGAAATTATAAAGCTGGTAGTAATTACTTTCTGAGGGAGAAATTTTTAGTACTGCTGATAGGCATAGGAAGTTAAAGAACAAAATCATCCTAGTTATTATTATTAGCTCATTACTTGGAGATAAAAATATGATTGGTTGCAGAAAGTCAAAAATGTAGGATGTATAACAAACCCTAGCATGCCGTCTTCCCATGACAGGTGGGTTCTTTACCTTAGAAACAACTGTCATGTTTGCTGGACCTAACACTGGCAGAGGGATATATAGGTATCATTCAAGGATTTAAGTTCTTAGGTTCTAGACGTGCTGAAAAATTAAGTTGGGCTGTTTGCTTAGTCTCAAACTTCACTTTTGGAAGTTCTCAATTTTTCCCTGAAAAAAGGAGAGCTCAGTGACAGACAAGTTCTTTCTCTGTTGTATTAAATGCTTTATAATGAACAAAGAAAGGAAATAAGCTGGCAACAATTCTTATGAGATAGAGGTTTCCGTGTAACTCAACAAAACCTTAGTTCATACTGAAAAATGATCCATTCTCATTACACATTTTTGCTGATATTTTACTAAAACTGATGTCAAAACCAAATACAATTGACAGAACTGGGGTCAGATAATGGATTTAGTGGAAAAAGGTTACGGTAACTACCAAGTAGTTACCTGCTTTTTGTTGGCCTGGGCTATCAATTTCATTTCATTTCATCTGAGTAAGAAGTCGCAATGGAACACATCCCTTACTCTCCACAATACTTAGAGCAAATCAGCTCTTACGAAACACTGCTTCTTCCTCCCCCCCCCCCCCCCCCCCAGAACAATACGCAACTACATTGAATATTGACATTCTGGTGACATTTATGAATATGATTAAAAAATCCTGAAAACCTTTAGACACATTCAACTGATGTTCAAGATCTGTGAATAAACTTCCAGTAACACTTTGGTTAGAGGAACAATATCTATTCTTTACTATTAGTACCAAATGCACTCTTTTCAATATCTGCCTAGTGCTGCTTTCAAGACTAGTTTAATGCAGCTCTCCCTGGTTGTATAGCCTGTGTGTGTGTGTGTGTGTGTGTGTGTGTGTGTGTGTGTGTGTGTGTGTGTGTGTGTGTGTGTGTGTGTGTGTGTGTGTGTGCGCTGAAGCTATTGCAACTACACACAAATTTTGGTGTGTCTGATTACTACACTTAAACTAACTACTGTACCACCCATCAAATTCCTCAACTTTCTCCTACAGCACCACATTTCAAATGGCCTCTTTCAGTTCTTGTCTGAAATATGTACTGTCCACTTTTCACTTGCATGTAAGGCATAAATAACTTCAGACAAAAAACTAACACTTAAATTTAGAGTTGAATGTAATTTGTCTTTTCCAGAAACACTTCTTGCTATTTCCAGTCTCCATTTTAAATCCTCTACATCTACCAGTTAAAATCAAACAATGGAAACTCCAGGTTTTGGCAGATGATGCTTTAAGTGATTATCTATGTCAAGTGGAGATCTGCAGATAACAGTACAGCCCCCATTTTGACCAGAACCAAGGTTGGAATCTCCCTACATGTTGGTCAGGAGCCTGAAGATGGCCTAATATATCGACAAAACTGGTGGCCAAAAATGACAGTTTGGAAATTATACATCTTAAAGGTGTTTGATTTGACACTCTCTCCAGACTGGAATGTCAATATAATAAAAAGATAGAGTGATACTATACAACATAGCAAACCTAAGTATTTACTTCTCCTTAAAATCCATTTCCAAAATCCTCTGGTGTTTCCTCCACTGATTGGTCAATGTATAGACTGAGTAACATGCTAGAACTGTGCATCACTCCCTTAACTACTGCTTCCCTTTTAAGAGTACACCAATGTATTTGTCCTCATTTAGTAGTGTAAATACAAGAACAAATGTACCATCAAAATGCTGAAAGCATGTACATTAAATGCATCCACACTATGGCTCAATGTCCTTGCAATGCTGGTATGATCACTGTTATATGATTCAAAGAATGAGAAAACTTTAATATTTCAGCATCAAATACACCCACATTATCCAATATCTTAGCTCTGAGTCAACCAACCACAACATGAACTTGCATTAAAATGATTTTCAAAATAAACATTTGCAACAAAAACCTTTAACCGAGCAATATGGAATTATAATCACACCAACATATTTTGAATTTCTTGTTTATTTGAAAAAGTCAATGTACAGACACCATGAAAGAATAATTTACTTCTTCTTAGACACACCGACTGTCCTTCCTCTGCGGCCAGTTGTTTTCGTGTGCTGACCGCGCACTCTCAAGCTGAAAAACAATTACATCAAATACATTTCACATATAAACCATAGTAATATCTGACCCTTATGAATAAAATCCAAGTGTTATAATTTATAGCTTAACATTTTCAGTAATGTAGGCTTTCACAAACAAACTGATTAATTTTTGAAGTTTATTATGGGTTATTATGCATAAACCACTTCAATTCTATTAGTTTTGAAAGATACACTTACACATACAACCCAACGAATATCTTCATTACGAGTATAGATTTAAGTGTCAGGAAGTCATTTCTGAAAGTGTTTGTATGGAGTGTAGCCATGTATGGAAGTGAAACATGGACAATTAATATTTTGGACAAGAAGAAAATAGAATCTTTCTAAACGTGGTGCTACAGAAGAATGCTGAAGATTAGATGGGTAGATCACATAACTAATGAGGAAATATTGAATAGGATTGGGGAGAAGAAGTTTGTGGCACAACTTGACTAGAAAAAGGGATTGGTTGGTAGGACATGTTCTGAGGCATCAAGGAATCACCAGTTTAGTACTGGAGGGCAGTGTGGAGGGTAAAAACTGTAGAGGGAGACCAAGAGAAGAATACACTAAGCAGATTCAGAAGGATGTAGGTTGCAGTAGGTACTGGGAGATGAAGCTTGCACAGGATAGAGTAGCATGGAAGGCTGCATCAAACCAGTCTCTGGACTGAAGACCATAACAACAAACCTCATTAATGGTATTACATGTTCTTGGTTAAAGTCTAGATGAGTGCCAGTGGTATCCTTGATGGTGGTGGTTCTCTATTGCTCACAGGTTGGCACCATGTCCAATTTTGTGTAGCCAATTATTCTCATGTGGTCAATGACAGGCAAGAAAACAAGCAATGAATTCATAGTGCTGAAATTTATGAAAATTTAAGATATTGTCCAATTTGGTATTTCTGTGCATGAAACTAGTAGCAATTTTATTCATACTTTGAACTATTACTTTTGAAGTGTTGCTACAATCACATCAAAATTTCATATCTCTTCCTGTATGCCTGCTGCTCCCTCAATGGCTGCATACAATTAACAGCTGACACTGTATTTCCTCATAGTAACTCCTGACAACATTCCTGCACCAAACAAGTAACTACGACCACTGGCTCTACTCTAGACTTTTACCAATGTTCTTTATTATGATAGTTATGACATTGATCTACTATAATTAAAGTACTTCACAAGGCAATATTTTTTCAATAATTTGTTTTAGAGAAATAGGTTACTGAGAAAAAAATTCTGAGATTTTCCATTTCCCCCATTCCTTAAGAAATTTGGATAACTTACCCCCAGTAGTGCCTCATTCCACGATGGGCCCTGATTTTCTTCAGCCTCTCAAGATCTTCTCGGAGCTTGCTGTCCAGGTAACTTGAGGTTAACTACAACAATTAACAATATCTTATACAATGAGGATTTAATTTATGCAAGAGCAAATATAAGTAAACCAATGAGTTACATGAATGGCTAGAATATTTTCTCCCTTATCATTTTCCTCCATTATTAAATTCAAGAATTAAACTTTCACTATACAGGACAGTAGAGTTGTGATATATCTTAAAATGTTATATCCCCAAGCTGTGATGGTTGACAACAACAAGTCAAACAGCCCTTTCTGCTAGGATTTTCTACTAGACATTGCAATTTAACATTAATTAAGGAAGGAAATCCAGGATGGAATAATCAACATTGTGGGAACAATAATCACCATGTAGTGGAGATATTAAGTTGCAGACAGCCACAACAAAAACATTGATAAGCAAGTGAGTTTTCAGCCAAATGCCTTCTAAAAAGTGATACACAGGGGAGAGGAAAGGGTGTATCTGGAGCACCCAGAGTAGCTAGAGCAACAGTCTGAATAACTGACTAATCTGGCCTTCTATTAAACTGACACTACATTGTTGCTTTGAACAATGAAAAAGCAAGGCAAGACTACAGGGTACTTTTAGATTTGCTCTGTGGCTTAATAACAATTGCACCCTCTGACAATAGTCTGTGGAAAAACTGCCCAGTCAGATCTACAAGTAGGGACCACTCAGGAGAATTTTCTTCAGGAAAAACAAAAACTGCTATTCTATAGGCTGGAGCATGTGATGCTGGCTCCCAAAATTGAAAGAATTTAATAATGGAAATCAGCAGGTAGAAGATGGATATATTGGGAATTAGTGAAATCTGGTAGCACTAAGATCAGGGCTTCTGGTTAGATAAGTACAGGGTTATAAATACAAAATCAAATAGAGGTAATACAGGACTAAATATAATAATAAAATAGGACTGTAGGTAAGCTTCAATGAACAGCTTCGTGAATGCATTATAATAGCCTAGACACACACAAAGCCAACACCTACTCACTAGCACAAGTTTGTACACCAACTAACTACAGATAAAGAAATTGAAATACTGCATAATAAACATGGAATTGTTTAAGATAATTAAGGATGAAGAATATTTGACTACAATAGGAGAAATTCTAAGGTATGAAAAGGAGAAGAAAAAGTAAGTAATGGAGAAAGGAAAGAAGAAGCTGCCTGGTACTATTCTGCTGAGTAATTTAATCACTACCGCTTTAATTAAAGATCATGAACAAAGGTTGTGTACATTGAAGAGATGTGGAGACACCAATGAGTTACGGACTGATTACAGAATGGTAAGAGACTCAAAACCACATTTTAAACTGAAAGACATTTCCAGTGAGATGTGGACTGACAAATTATTGGTAATGAAGTGTAAGTTAAAGCTGAAAAAATTCCAGAAAAGCAGAAAATTGTACAGATGGGACTATAATTATTTAAAACAAGGATTTTTTAGAGTTTTGAAGAAAGCATTAGGCAATGACAAACTGGGTAAAGAATGTATAAAGGTAGCCTTCACAGATAAAACAGTGAAGGCAGGTCAGACACGCAAAGACAAGGCCCTGCAGAAATTCTTGGATAACACACGACAGCAAATGAAACAGGTACAGGGGATACAGACATCTACATTACATTAATAGTTGTTCCGTGGAACACACACACACACACACACACACACACACACACACACACACACACACACACACACACAGTTACTTCATGCGTACAAATTCATCTATTGAGTAGAAGTTATTCAGAAACTAACAAAATTTAATTGAATAGATAATCTACTTGCCAAGCAGTGACAGAAAACACATAAGAGGGTTGCAATTAGGCAAGCTTTTGGAGCTAGTGGCTCCTCCTTCAGGCACAATTTTTAATTTATTTTTAATCACTGGATTGTGGCAGCATAATTCACCCCTTTCTGTGCCAAAGTCCAATTTAACTCAGAATAGCAAAGATCATCCTTTCTTCTAGTGTCATAGCTACACACATTGCTGTTACTTTTGAACTGGGATGGTTATTAACAAATTTAAGAAGTGGACTTTTGTATTGCAAAGGTACTGTGAATACCCAAAGTTTCTTAAATGTCTGCAAGCTTATCTTGAGTGGGCTCCAGCCATTATTCTGATTACATGCTTTCATGCAATGAATATTTTCTCTCTTCAATGATGAATTACCCCAAAACATGATGCAATATGGAAGCAGTGAATGCAAATAAGCACAGAAGGCTAATTTACTGACTTATGATCACAATTTGCAATAACTGTAACATAAATCACTGAAACTAACCCTTTCAGCAGATCAATGTGTTTCTTCCAACTCAATTTCTCATCAATGCACACACCCAAAAATTTTGAATGCATTTGTGGAGAACCACTTAATTTTCTGAAAGACTGTTTCCAATTTCCTCTGATAATTCTTGTTTAGTGCATGTGATTACTATAATTTTACCAGCAAAAAGAATTACCTTTGCATCTTCAGGAATACAGAGCAACAAGCCATTAACATATAGAGTCCACCAGAAAAATGTGTACTCTGTCTGGCTATCAATATAGCCATTCAATTTGAGCTACGAGTGAGTTGTATGGCCTAAGCAACAAGTACTTTCATCTTGGTATAGAGAAAACAAGATGGCAGAAGCACTCTACATTCGAGCAATGAAAATATATCGTTAAGTGGTTTTTCAAGTTTGATAAGTGAAACGTCAATGGTGATAATGGTGTTGAAGTGAAACATCAATGGAGGTGGGAGCTGAAACAGAACCAGCAAGAACATGAACTCTTCAGAAAATTTGCATTCTGTTGCCTATTAGCTAGTAACTTGTTTTGTATGATGTAAGATTAAACATAGGATACATAAAACCCGTTAAGACGAGAGACAAGCAAGGCAGTACATATTTCTTTAATCTGCAAGTCCTGGCATTTTTTACTCTCTTATCTTGCTACAGCTTTCATGGCCTGTTTTCCCTTCTGCAAAAGAATCTATTACCTCATCAAAGTTGCTTCATGAAAAAACTAAATATCTAATACTGAAAAACCATTGATACAAATAGTAACCAAGACTGGTGTGGTTTCTCGATCTGATTACATGTCACTGCTAGATAAAATGAAATAGACCTATCTAATATGGCAGCAACTGCAACACACCAAATAAATGAGCTTTCGCACAAATGGTCATTTTTATAATACAAGAGAATATATTTCGCGAAGTACCAATATCAAATGCCTATTAGACCTACAAGCAAAAAGTTTGTTAGAAAATAGTTTCACATTTCATTCATATGCTCCAGCTTCTTAAGAATGAGATAAAAAGTAGTCATATGAAATTTTTATATAAATATGGAATAGTCATTTTTCCACAATCTGTGTGATGTCCCCATTTCTTCTCCTTCCTTGTTCTAACAATCTTGTCGCCACTAATTCTGTAGCTATTCCTGCCAGTGTCAGAACTTTTTCTCCAGTTAACTTCACTAACCCTGCCAATCACCAGTTTAAATAACACATTTATTCTACAGTCAGGCATTATTATATGTCCGTACAACACATTATCCGCACTATTTTCAGAATAGAACTTAAAGGGCTGCTTGCCAGGGTCTGTACAAACGGCTCTTACTTGTGTAAGAGTCTGGCCAAAAATTTGTCAAAATTTCATTTTCTTGGATACACAGAAGATAACACGTAACCTTTCTTACCTGTTATTCCTGTTATTTATTTCCACTCTGGTTGTCTGAATCTATGGACTTCACTAGTAATTATAACAATGCTGATTATTCGCAAACCCAGTCACCCACAAACAGCGATTTGCATTCAAGAGCTTTATTTGGTTCAGCTCTGTCGCCTTTTGTCTGCAAGAAAGTTTATTTGTTGATGTGCCAGGGATTCCCATGGCAGAAATCAACTCATAATGAGATCAATAATATTAAAAAACCAACAGCAATGCATTTCAAAATCATAAGAATAGGTGCGCGCGAGTGTGTGCGCGCGCGCGCGTGTGTGCGCGCGCGCGCGTGTGTGCGCGCGCGCGCGTGTGTGCGCGCGCGCGTGTGTGCGCGCGCGCGCGTGTGTGCGCGCGCGCGCGTGTGTGCGCGCGCGCGTGTGTGCGCGCGCGCGTGTGTGTGCGCGCGCGTGTGTGTGCGAGTGTACACCTGTCCTTTTTTTTCCCCTAAGGGAAGTCTTTCCGCTCCCGGGATTGGAATGACTCCTTACCCTCTCCCTTAAAACCCACATCCTTTCATTTTTCCCTCTCCTTCCTTCCTTCCTGACGAAGCAACTGCCAGTTGCGAAAGCTCGTAATTCTGTGTGTGTGTGTGTGTGTGTGTGTGTGTGTGTGTGTGTGTTTTGTTCATGTGCCTGTCTGCCGGCACTTTCCCGCTTGGTAAGTCTTGGAATCTTTGTTTTTAATATATTTTTCCCATGTGGAAGTTTCTTTCTGTTTTATTTACATCATAAGAATAATTGATAGACCAATGTGGGCTGGGTGCTAGGTGCTTTGTGAAAAAAAGGTTTTTCCTCAATAACATGGATTTGGCCCCATGCTGAAATTGCAGCCCGGGGCAGATACCTTGGTTTGCCCCTGGTTTTACAGCTGTGTAGTCCACACTGGGGAAGGCAACATCAAGTCTTCTTGACTAGGAAGTGAAGTGTGCAGTGTGAATAACTCAAAACTTCAAAAAAGAATAGTGTCATCAAGATTTATCATGACTGCTTTTCTGCTATAACTATGGAATCAAACTCGTTAACTTCACAATTTAATCATGTGTTACCTAAGCACTGGAGATCACATTAGTAAAATCACTGCATAGCAGCTGCAGCAGACACTGTACAAATAACCTGCAGGTTCTACACCACTGCCTGGCTCTTAAAACTGATTCACATTGCTGAGAATTAGTATGTATTGTGTAATGATGGGCTAGTTTAATTCTGGTTCAAGGTATAGCATACTGTGTGTTACAATAGTTTGCTGTTAATGTGGAACATTTGTGTTTACATGAAAAACTGTATGTGTTGGTGTGGTCCTTCGTAGTTTAATCACTGCCGATTCATTTTAAAGTGAGAAAACCAGCATTCATCCCCATGCGAGTTTCTTCAGAGGTTCAGAAATCTAGCAAGGGCTTCTTTACACATGGTCCCAGCTTATAACACTTTGAAATGTCAGAGGGCAACACTAGAGGAGATACCTTTCAGGATCTTACGCTTATATTTACTTCAAACTTGGGATTGCTTGTGGTAAAATTTTGATAACACAGAACCCAAAAAATTACTCTTCAAATGCATCTTCCTAAAATTATTATAGCCACAAAAAAGAACTATTCTTTATATTGTATTCCCTATTCCAATCAACTTCTATAAAGAGTTTGGATCTGCAGAACTAGTTGCAGTAGAGGTCTTGCAATTTTTCTCACCAAAGCTCATTTCCTGTCCTCAGGACTTTTGATGTCTGCCATAGCAAATTCTAACCAGCTGTAGAACATAAGAGGGGTCAGATTTAATTTGAGTATCTGCAGAATAAGGGCCCATCTTCAATTTACTTCCAGATACTTTTTCTGTGGCTTTGTATACTAGCAAATTAGTTATTTTTGGTTGTTTAGAATAGTTTTTTTTATGTAAGCGATTTAAAAGAGCTTGAACATGACTACTTTTATAGAAATGGACCAAAAATAGCCACTTTTGGCATTTTGAGGAAAATTCAACTCTGCCCTCTATTTGTTAACTGAATAGCAGTAAAATTTTATATGTTAAGACCTAGTATCAGTTAAGTTGTTACAAGCAAAGTTTTACATTTGCCCCAGTTACTTACAGAGATATAAAAAGCAAAACTTTGCATTTTTATAGTGATTTTCAGCCAACTGCTTCAAATCATCTTTATGCAGGCCAGCAATAAAATAAAATTGTACCCAATGACCAAGTTTTGTTTCTTTCAAGAAAATATTTGCAAGGTGAAAACTCATGGGTCCACTGCTAACAGCTGCAGTATGGGGTCAAACAAATGACTATCTCCATAAGGATTGAAATAATGTTCGTGAAACTGACACTGATCACTGAAAACGTGTGAGAATGTTCACAAAATTTCAGCAAAATACCTTATGGTCATCCAGGATTTTTTGTGAAATCAAACAAGTTGGCATGGGATGGCCCAGCAATACAAATGTGTGGAACTCTGCACATCTGCTTTGTGTCCACGAAGTCTTCACGATGGTGGACACTCCTATTACCCACATACACAATGTGGCAACCACAAAGTCACTGAAAACACCCATGAACAATAATGTAAACCATGTGGAATCTAACATTTCATTTGGCCTATGTAGCTCAAGGGGAAATGAAACCAGGCATGTCTTCCTGTCTCCCCCCCCCCCTCCCACACACACACACTAAAATAACCATTACCTACACCCACTGAAACATTGCCACATACACTTGTCCCTGGTTTGAGAAGCAAAGACTTGGCTCAATGTAATAACTTCTGCACTTTCTGCCAAGTGACCATGTAAGTGGAGAACTCTTCAGAGTATATATAGGCCATGTTGTTGCCCACAACAGCAACCAACCAATGACTTCCCATCCGTAGATGGTGTTGAACACAAAAAAATAACTTTCAAACCATTAACAAATTGACAAGCTAACAATTTCAAAACCAAAAATAAGTCAGAAGCCAATAATGACACTGAAATCAACTGCCAAGGCAGAAGAATAACTCAGACAATATCGCATCACACAGCACTATTGTCAATACTGCAATACTCTCCAACAATTTAGAAACAAACAATACACTAGAGTGCACCACCACTTACTCATACTCACACTCACACTTTGCAAAAAATATCTAACACACTGACTCTCAATGACATTATACAACAACTCTTACGTCAAGGGCCAAAAAAGATGGGTGGAACTGGACCCTTTCACTAACCCAATGGTCCCATAGTAGAGGTCTGCGCGGATGCAGATATCCGCGGTATTTGTTACTTGGCAGATAAAATCACGACCAGTGCAGATATCCCCGGGTCATCTTCGGATAATGAGCAAGGCATCTGCCTAGTACGTACGTTGACATTCTTGGAATCCTGGTGTGCCCGGGTAGAGCAGATGTGTTGTCCTCAGCACCTGGCTACGACCGACTTAACTGTACCCAAGAGACCTGCGCCTAATCCATTTCCGCGATCGTGTCTTGTGTGGCCTGTGACGTGCTCTCTGGGTGGCAAACCTGCACACTGTCACAGAGTAGCATATTTGTCTGTGCCGCTGTCTACCAGACAGGTGCCCGTTGCCTTCAGTTAGCGCTTTGTAGTAACCAAGTGACAACGTGCATCGCAACAAATATCAGGAGAGTTCTTTCTTCAAATGAACACCATATCGATGGATACAATTTCTTGTAAGGTGAAAAAAGGCGATTTTACATTAGTGAAGGAAAACAAATTGAAATCACCAATTTGGAAAAAAATTCGGATACATATTTGATGGCAACAAAAAGATAGATATAGTGGCTTGTTTTGCATGTAAATAAGTATATTGCTACACTGGACACAAAAGTGGCACTTCAAATTTGCTAAAACATTCGTGTGAGGCAGGACAAAGTAGCATAATTACTTATTTAAATACCAAGAGACGTGAAAGTTCCTGAAGTTCCACCAAATTTGAAGACAGCCGGGACAGAAAAACTTATCAATCTTGTCAGCAAAGACATTTCACCATTCAAAGTTGCGTGTGGATCTGGGTTTCTCGAGACGGCACAGTTTCTTATTGATGCGGGGGCCAAGTACGGTGCAGTGAGTGCTAAGGAATTGCTACTCCATCCAACCACCATATCCAGAAATTTGAAGGAAACAGCCAATCGTCTGTGTGAAACTGTCTCTGCAGAATTGAAGAATATATTCAGAGATATAGGTGGAGCACTAACTGTCAATTTATGAACTGATTCGTACCGTAAAATAAACTATATGGGAGTGACTGCACATTATGTTAATTATGAAGAAGTAAAACTTGAGGATCGAGTGTTGTGCACCAGAAATTTTGAGAGATTAAAAAACAGGAGAAAACATTAAACTTGAATTAAGATACTACGGTCGTTTTATTCAGTGCTGTGAATAACATCGTGTTCGTTGCGGATAGAGGTCCAAATATTGTGGCAGCACTCACAAGAGGCTCTCGTGCTCAGCACACGACTCGAGGAGACGCGAATGATGAGAAGAGCGACTTGCAGCGACTAGTAAATTCCTGTCGAGCTATCACAACTTTCTTTTAAAAAATCTGGTCTTCAGAATTGCCTTCAGAAGTCATTGAAAGGGGATATAGACACACGATGGAACAGTAAATACGATATAGTCTTAATTCACAATGGTTTGAAGTTATGTCAATTTTGACAGAGAAAAATCAAGATAATTTGATTCTATATACAAGGGGATGTTGGAAGATACAATAACCTTCCTGACACCATTCTCTAATCCTCCAAAACACCTACGCTTTACTTATGTGTGTTGTGGAAGTTAAAACTTCTCTCCTTCCTTGGAAAAATGATGGTGACAGCCCATTTCTGATAGATTTAAAGAGTACAGCCAAATATATTTTAATCACAAAATGGGACAGTAACCCATAAACTTTCAACGTTTTTGAATCCAAAATATAAAAACCTAAAATTTCTTAGCAGTGCCGAAAAAGATGAACTTGTAAAGGAAGCGAAAAATTGCCCACAGTTAAAAGATAAGGAGAAAGCAACATCTGGAATTTAACAAAAGAAGTTGACTTTGCGTCAGATGCAATTCTCAGATATAAGAATGATTAAGTCCCGGAGGCATCAACCTGATAGCTTGGTGGCATAGACGTGATAATGTCTATCCGCGTCTTTCCAAACACGCACTGCATTCCAGCATCCAGCGCGCCATCTGAGAGAAGCTTCTCTACTGCGGGACAAATAATGCAGGACCGGCACATGCCTTTGACGCCACAGACAATTGATGACATGTTCCTGTATAGTAATCTTCCAAAGTAAAAAGGTACTTGTACAGCTTCTCTTACTTCACTATTTTTGGGCTTATCAATTAGTTACAATTTATCTGATTCTTTTACAGAATTTGAATCAGAAGCAAGCAGAAAATGAAAATATTTAATCTGAAGCCTGAGAGTTTTTATTGTAATATTTATAGTGAAGAATTTCCTCGACAATGTATTTTTACTATTCCCAACAAGAACATTTAAATAGCATTAGGTAAAAGAAGGAACTACTTAACAAGAAATTTGCTTTGTTGTAATTTTCATATTAAAGAGCTCAATTTTAAGTTTTTACTCTTCGCAACAAGAACATTCAACAGCTAACATGTCAAAGTGCCTACCTAAATTTTAGCGTGCACTACAGTAACATTTGCAGTCGCCGAGCATTGTCGCTCTTTGTGAACAGTAAAACAGCCCAGCCGGAGCGGTGGCACGGCGGGCCTTGTAATTAATTACAAGTGGAACTTCAAACTGCGGCTTACGAACACCAACAATCTGTGACTGCGATAGCCCGTCAAAGATTATTCTGATCACATTGAAAACTTACAAAATAATCAAATCATCGAAATTAATATTGTCTTAATTTACCAGCAAATTAGTAAAGATAAGGGCTGAAATTCGTAACAAAATTTAACATTTTTACTGTAACTCGGTATTGTTTAACAGGGAACAGTGCCTAACAGTTGAAGTTATTGGACAGTGCTTTTTACATAGGCATCTTGCAATCATTTGCAGTTCCATTAAACTAAAAACAAAATTTAAAACATTGACATTACTTGTGAATCTACTGCAAATTCTGTCAGTAATTTAGAACAATGTTGAGAATGTTTTAAAGTGTGAAAAACTTGTTTAGTTGAGAATGAATCAGACATTTCATTTACCGCTAGGTCTTAATTCGATAAATCAGCCAAAAGGCGAGGTTCGAGATTTCAGTTGTACTTTTAGCTAAAGCTAAATGGACTCCTAATTTCTGTAACCATTGATTTAGCTGTCACTCTTCGGAAGACATTTCTTCCAGGCAACGTCAATTATTGCTGGCAGTTTAACTTTCTCACAGGTGCGCCAGCATTTTGCAGTGTAGGCCTAATACTGTAAATATTTTCACATGGAAATGAGGACTGAATGCGTAAGCTATAATACAGCCTAATCAGCTGACGAATGGCTTCAAAATTTGACACATCCAAGCAGTGAGTAAAACAAAACTAACAGTAAATGATGCAATGTGCTAGTAACAGTTTAAAACCATCGTCATTTTCAGCTGCCTTGGCACAAGAGCAGTGAAATACAATTGTTTCTATACATATTGTAATCATTTAATACTATTACATTGATTTTTTTAAATAGCGTTTCCAATCTCACGAGTTCCGAGCCGCTATTGGGTGTGCTCCGGAGCACCAATGCTTTCCTGTTTGGAAAGGTCTGCTTTAGAGTAGATATAGAGCATTTCATGTGATTTAAGAAAAAAAGTAAAGTTGTCACAGAAATGGCACCCTAACAATAACTCATTACATACCATAATTTTAAGTAGTACTGTCTGTTACTATTAATCACTCATTCGAAACATATATATGCAGATGCGGATTAGGACCTTGTGGATGTGGTGCGGATTTCACTTTTCTTATCCACGCAGAGATCCACCCATAGTTCATTTCATGTACTCAGAAAACTTGCTGTTACACTGTTTGGTACGGTCACACAAATCCAAAACCTTTCAAAACCAAAAATAAATAGTGTTCAAAATTTTAGTGCTAGTTATAATACACAGTATTAATGACTAAGGGCAGAAGCATGTAATGGAGATTAAGTCAGTGCTGCAAATTCATACACCACACTTTAACACCTAACTGCATCATGACATTTGCAAAGTCCGTATCTTATGACTACAAGAAATTGTCTTTCATAAATTATGGATAAGGGCATATGCTTTATAATAAAATTTCTTTGGTGTAGCAGTCTGACACATACTGATAGCTTACTAACGCATCAGATTAATTTAAACATTTAATTGTACAGAACCCCTTTCCTGAACTCAAAAATCTAACAAAGTTCAGACTTTTGAAAATTACCAGCTCAGAAATATTAGCAGTGGTCGTCCTGGTGTACTAAACCGTACGGAACTTACTAACGGAAGGAACTGTGGGATAAAACCTGTAGAGGGGTCAAAGCTCGGCCGCAGTAAACAAATTCGAAGGATACAATTACTCAACCATCATGCTCACATTTAACTAATATTCCACCAAGTACAGTGTGCCAGACGCATCAATGTGAAACAATGCCATTTTCACTATCAAACTATAACAAACCTGAGAATATTTTCCATCGACAATGTCCTTCTGCCTATTAAGAAACCAGTCTGGAATTTTATACTGGCGAGGATTGCTCATAATAGTCACAATCTTCTCCACCTGAAAGAAGCAATACTACGTAAGTTTACCCATTTTTCCATCAATGGCGAATTAAATCTCTCAAACAATTCACATACGTACCTCCTCTTCAGTGCATTCACCGGCTCTCTTGTCCAAGTCAATATTAGCCTTCTTTAAAACTATATTAGCATAACGTCGACCGACTCCTTTAATTGCTGTCATTGCGAACATAACTTTCCTCTTTCCGTCAATATTCGTGCCCATGACACGAAGAATGTGTTGGAATTTCTCTGGTATCACGAGAGACTGAGAAGAACAATAACCATATTAAAACACTGTAGAAATACATATTTCTTCCACAATCTCTAGAAAACACTACTCTAAAGGCAGATGGGTAAATTTGCAACAGATTACTAGCTTACCATTTTGGAAACGCTATCCTCCACCTAACGTGGCCTGCTAGAAAATGAACGCCAAAGAAGTTAGTTGTGAATGTGATAGTAATGCAGCATGTCAATACGATCAGATCAAATCGCAAAGATAGCTTATCCCATAAAGTCGCAGACATTACAATTGATATACAATAAAACCAATGAAAGCAATTTATATACAGTGACAATAAAAACATATTATAAACATCGGAAATGTACGTACATAGAATAACTTTCGGGAATTTACTTCGAAGGTTAAAATGGAGATATCTAGCTGATAGAGAAACAATAACTATCTACTGACTTCTAATTCTACATTGCACGAACGTTTATGATGCCAGTTTGTAACACTAATAGCAACAAATAGCATTTAAACAAAATTTGGTGAGCGAAAAACGATAAAACAGCAAACTGATTATTTCCACAATACGTGAAATAACGGAACAACAGAAGTCATTACCATCAAATGGTTGTATGTCGACATTAGACAGATCAAAGTTTACTAGGGTAAAGCAAATTTGACAACAAATGTTCTTCTTAAAAAAATCTGTAGGGAACTGCTTAAACGTGGAATTACGGGAAAAGTGTCGTCCACACATTACAAAAATCAATATTTATTTGGTAGCGAAAATATATTCGAACACATAAAACAATATTTATAATAGAATACATAAGGCATACCGGTATTTAACGTACGCTGGGTATTTTAAAATACCAAATAATATCTAAGGCAACTGTGTTTTTTCCTTCACCTCAGCCGAATTTTTCAGCATAAAAAAGTTTTTTCTAAACATTGTTTCACAAATAAATATATTTATTTATCATCAGAGTAGGATTTTTCTCTGTCCAGGTATTGTAAAACCTAATCATTTTCCACTTTGAGATCTCCAGCACATCTTGTGGAAGAACACTCAGTGAAAATAAAACAAAATCATAAAATATAGACTAAGAAGTAACAAATGCGCTGAAACCACTACTATAAAACGAGAGAGATTTGATTTGCCTGGTCTTTATTTGATACTGTAAAATTACATATCGTAGAAATATGCTATTGTAATGTAGGACACGTCAATGAATACTTTTTGCACATCCCAGAGATCCCTCTCCAAGGGATCTATGGCAAACGATAAATGTAATGTAGTGTACATTATTGTATAGGTAAAAAAGGAGGAAAAACAAACAGCACCAGAGATTCATTTAAATTATATCCAGGCTGGATAGCTGTTTTTTGTACTCTAATGAGAGTAGCTAAGTCTTTATGGACGCTCTGTATCAGCTTTGTGTTATCACAGTAACTATCACAGTTAGTGTGAAAAGATTTACGTTGTCGTTTACAAATATCGTTAACGAGTAGATGTACAGACTTTTGAGCAACAATATAAATGCCTACAAGTTGCCCAATTTCAAACAACACACATCATTATTGCATTTTTAATTTTTTTCCAATTTTGCACTATTTCCCAGGATATTATAACATACAAGACAAGAGAATGGAAATATGCTAAATATGACTAAATTATAGTTTTGCAGTCAAGATAGGGTAAAATGTCTCTTAGTGCAAGATATGCTGAGCTTAGTTTCTTCAGATGATAATCCATATGTTCGTACAAACTTAATTTATTATCCATTTGTATTCCTAGCTCCATGAACCATGGACCTTGCCGTTGGTGGTGAGGCTTGTGTGCCTCAGCGATACAGATAGCCGTACCGTAGGTACAACCACAACGGAGGGGTATCTGATGAGAGGCCAGACAAACGTGTGGCTCCTGAAGAGGGGCAGCAGCCTTTTCAGTAGTTGCAAAGGCAACAGTCCGGATGATTGACTGATCTGGCCTAGTAACAATAACCAAAACGGCCTTGCTGTGCTGGTACTGCGAACGGCTAAAAGCAAGGGGAAACGACGGCCGTAATTTTTCCCGAGGGCATGCAGCTTTACTGTATGGTTAAATGATGATGGCGTCCTCTTGGGTAAAATATTCCGGAGGTAAAATGGTCCCCCATTCAGATCTCCAGGCGGGGACTATTCAAGAGGATGTCGTTATCAGGAGAAAGAAAACTGGTGTTCTATGGATCAAAGCGTGAAATGTCAGATCCCTTAATCGGGCAGGCAGGTTAGAAAATTTAAAAAGGGAAATGGATAGGTTAAAGTTAGATATAGTGGGAATTAGTGAAGTTCGGTGGCAGGAGGAACAAGACTTTTGGTCAGGTGACTACAGGGTTATAAACACAAATTCAAATAGGGGTAATGCAGGAGTAGGTTTAATAATGAATAGGAAAATAGGAATACGGGTAAGCTACTACAAACAGCACAGTGAACGCATTAGTGTGCCAAGATAAATACGAAGCCCACACCTACTACAGTAGTACAAGTTTATATGCCAACTAGCTCTGCAGATGACGAAGAAATTGAAGAAATGTATGATGAAATAAAAGAAATTATTCAGATAGTGAAGGGAGATGAAAATTTAATAGTCATGGGTGACTGGAATTCGAGTGTAGGAAAAGGGAGAGAAGGAAACGTAGCAGGTGGATATGGATTGGGGCTAAGAAATGAAAGAGGAAGCCGCTTGGTAGAGTTTTGCACAGAGCACAACTTAATCAAGCTAACACTTGGTTTAAGAATCATGAAAGAAGGTTGTATACATGGAAGAACCCTGGAGATACTAAAAGGTATCAGATAGATTATATAATGGTAAGACAGAGGTTTAGGAAACAGGTTTTAAATTGTAAGACATTTCCAGGGGCAGATGTGGACTCTGACCACAATCTTTTGGTTATGACCTGTAGATTAAAACTGAAGAAACTGCAAAAAGGTGGGAATTAAAGGAAATGGAACCTGGATAAACTGAAAGAACCAGAGGTTGTAGAGAGTTTCAGGGAGGGCATAAGGGAACAATTGACTTGAATGGGGGAAAGAAATACAGTAGAAGAAGAATGGGTAGCTTTGAGGGATGAAGTAATGAGGGCAGCAGAGCATCAAGTAGGTAAAAAGACGAGGGCTAGTAGATATCCTTGGGTAACAGAAGATATATTGAATTTAATTGATGAAAGGAGAAAATATAAAAATGCAATAAATGAAGCAAGCAAAAAGGAATACAAACGTCTCAAAAATGAGAAGGCAGCATGTGCAAAATGGCTAAGCTGGCATCGCTAGAGGACAAATGTAAGGATGTAGAGGCTTATCTCACTAGGGGTAAGACAGATACTGCCTACAGGAAAATTAAAGAGACCTTTGGAGATAAGAGAACCACTTGTACGAACATCAAGAGCTCAGATGGAAACCCAGTCCTAAGCAAAGACGGGAAAGCAGAAAGGTGGAAGGAATATACAGAGGGTCTATGTAAGAGCGATGTACTTGAGGACAATATTATGGAAATGGAAGAGGATGTAGATGAAGATGAAACGGGAGATACGATACTGCGTGAAGAGTTTGACAGAACACTGAAAGACCTGAGTCGAAACAACATTCCATTGGAACTACTAACAGCCTTGGGAGAGCCAGTCCTGACAAAACTCTGGTGCGCAAGAGGTATGAAACAGGCGAAATACCCTCAGACGTCAAGAAGAATATAATAATTCCAATCCCAAAGAAAGCAGGTGTTGACAGATGTGAAAATTACCGAACAAACAGTTTAATAAGCCACAGCTGCCAAATACTAACACGAATTCTTTACAGACGAATGGACAAACTAGTAGAAGCGGACCTTGGGGGAAGATCAGTTTGGATTCCGTAGAAATACTGGAACACGTGAGGCAATACTGACCTTACGACTTATCTTAGAAGAAAGATTAAGAAAAGGCAAACCTACATTTCTAGCATTTGTAGACTTGGAGAATGCTTTTGACAATGTTGACTGGAATACACTCTTTCAAATTCTGAAGGTGGCAGGGGTAAAATACAGGGAGCGAAAGGCTATTTACAATTTGTACAGGAACCAGATGGCAGTTATAAGGGTCAACGGACATGAAAGGGAAGCAGTGGTTGGGAAGGGAGTGAGACAGGGTTGTAGCCCCTCCCTGATGTTATTCAATCTGTATATTGAGCAAGCAGTAAAGGAAACAAAAGAAAAAAATGGAGTAGGTATTAAAATCCATGGAGAAGAAATAAAAACTTTGAGGTTCGCTGACGACATTGTAATTCTGTCAGTGACAGCAGAGGACCTGGAAGAGCAGTTGAATGGAATGGACAGTGTCTCGAAAGGAGGCTATAAGATGAAAATCAACAAAAGCAAAACGAGGATAATGGAATGTAGTCGAATTAAGTCGGGTGATGCTGAGGGAATTAGATTAGGAAATGACACACTTAAAGTAGAAAAGGAGTTTTGCTATTTGGGGAGCAAAATAACTGATGATGGTCGAAGTAGAGAGGATATAAAATGTAGACTGGCAATGGCAAGGAAAGCGTTTCTGAAGAAGAGAGATTTGTTAACATCCAGTATAGATTTAAGTGTCAGGAAGTCATTTCTGAAAGTATTTGTATGGAGTGTAGCCATGTATGGAAGTGAAAATGGACAAGAAATAGTTTGACAAGAAGAGAATAGAAGCTTTCAAAATGTGGTGCTACAGAAGAATGCTGAAGATTAGATGGGTAGATCACATAACTAATGAGGAAGTATTGAATAGGATTGGGGAGAAGTTTGTGGCACAACTTGACTAGAAGAAGGGACCGGTTGGTAGGACATGTTCTGAGGCATCAAGGGATCACCAATTTAGTATTGGAATGCAGTGTGGGGGGTAAAACTCGTAGAGGGAGACCAAGAGATGAATACACCAAGCAGATTCAGAAGGATGTAGTTTGCAGTAGGTACTGGGAGCTGAAGAACCTTGCACAGTATAGAGTAGCATGGCGGGCTGCACCAAACCAGTCTCAGGACTGAAGGCCACAACAACAACATTCCTAGTATCTTGGTGTGGAGGTTCATTTATTTTCTGGCCATTGATACCCATTTCAAGGGTTTGAAGCTTGTTATTTACGATCTGAAACCAAGGTTATTGGTTTTTGAGAGGTTTAATGACAGGCTATTTGCTCTGTACCATTTGAGTACTCGTTAAGCTGTTGTTTCAGTTGTAATCTGCATTGAGGATTTCATGCCCTTGACCAAGATACTACTTTCATCAGCAAACATTACTATGTTTGCATAGTTATTGACTAATTCTGGTAGGTAACTAATGTACACTAAGATGATCAGTGGTCCAATGATCAAGCCTTGGGGAACACCATACTTAATAGTTACCCAGTCTGGTTTTATTGTTTCACCTGTACTTGTTAGGATAACTCTGTTTCCAGTTATGTAAGTAGGATTCAAGGCTAGATAATGGCTAGTTTTTGATGCCATGGTGTGGGATGTTTGTACTATAATCTGCGACAGCGTTTATAGATTCTGCGCTGGTGATGTGGTGTAGACAGTTGTACAACTAGAAAATCAGCGCACAGTCGGTTTCCGCGTTCCATACTGTGTAAACTTCCATCATACTTGAGCCTTTTATCGTCTTTTACGAGCACGAAACCACGTTTGACTGAGATTTTTGTGATCTGTGAGTTTTTTTCATACTGATTGAAACACAGAGAAGGCGCGAAGTGTTTCAAGGACCTGGTTTTTAAAGCATACTGGTTCTACAAATTCGAGACAGATTTAGTGAACTGGTCTAGTAGCATGCAAAAGCGCAGGAACATACCGCAGCGGCCTACGGCAATACTGGTGCACTTTCCACTGGGCTGACAGTGCAGCATTACCTATAGCTGTGTGGACTGAGGCCATTAACCGTGTCGATGACTAATATATGGTCTGTTTTATACAGTCACGAGCTTCATTGTGATTACAGAAAATCCCTACAGGATACATTCCACAGTTCAGATCATCTAGAATTTCTTTTGTGAGACTGTATATTACCTCCTTTGTGGAGAGCCCACTGTGAGAGCCGAACTGGGAGGCTGACAGTGAGTCATTTCATGTTAGGTGTTAATACAGCCTGTTGTACACTAACCTTCCAAATATTTTTGAAAGAACTAGTAGCAGCGAAATAGGCCTATAGTTAGATATTACAAGTCTTTCACGATCTTTGTGCATTGGTATCACTGCAGCATATTTTAATGTATTAGGAAATGTAACAGTTTTCGTAGACTAGTTACATAATAAGCGCAGTATCTCGCTTTTTAACTCATCATGTTATGTTAGTGCCCTAGCTGAATTTCCATCGTTCCTAGAAGAGCTAGTACTGATGATTTTTATTATTTCAAGGGATTTTTGGATTTGAAGTGCATTGTCATTGTTGATGTGTGCTGGGCAAGATTAAGCACACAAACTAAGTTGACAATTGACGATGTAGCTGCTAGGAGCGGCTGTAAATTGGAAATGCTTTTAAAGTGGCTCCTGCCGGCCACCACGCCGAGTGTCAACTTTGTTTGCGAGTATAGTAAGTAGTTTTGTAGCTTGTGAGGGAAGCTGAGTGTTTCGTCTTCCTAGGTTTTCGGCTATGGAGAGGAAAAGCTTATGGAATTTTGAAGCTGTCCTTTTCAGATTACTATGATCTGTCTCATTTTTATTGACTATACTACCTACTGATTCTTCTAATATTTTGTCCCTGTTTGTTGCCAATTGTAGGATTTTCCACATGGTTTTGTTTTGTTGTTTGATCTGTTACTTTTCTGTGCGTAATGAACATTTTTTGCATTGCTAGCTACACAATTTAAGATTTTATAATATCTCTTATCCTGTATTTTCACTGCTTTGTGTTTACTATTCTTCTGTTCTAGGTGAAGTTGGGTTTTTATAGCATTTGATATTCTAATCCCAGATGTTATCCATTCATTATGCCTATTTATATTTTATTTAGTTTTGATTTGTCTTCAGGGCAAACTGACTTCAAAATGTTTGAGAAAAAGGTTTAAAACCAGACAAATTTCGTATTCATAGTGCTTTTGGGTAGACTTCTTCCCACAGTTTCTGTTGTAGAGTATTGGTGAATTTGCTGTATTCTCACATACCTAACTTGGACCGAACAGGGTGGCGCTGTGGTTAGCACACTGGACTCGCATTCGGGAGGACAATGGTTCAATCCCGCATCTGGCCGTCCTGATTTAGGCTTTCCGTGATTTCCCTAAATCGCTCCAGGCAAATGCTGGGATGGTTCCTTCGAAAGGGCACGGGCGACTTCCTTTCCCATCCTTCCCTAATCCGATAAGACCGATGACTTCGCTGTCTTGTCTTCTTCAAACAACCTAACTTGGGTATGCACTTCAATGGTTTTTTTCTGTTTCTACGTTTTAGGATTGGTATTTGACAACCATGATCATATGGGCCATTTATTACAGCCTGTATATATAAGTTGCAGGAAAATTTGTCTGTCACAGTTGCTGTAATCATCTACCCTTTGTCAGAATAAGACCATTAGTTATAAGTAAAAAAAAAGAGACACCAATGTTTGTAGTTGTCTATGGTTATTATTGGTTGATAGAAAGTCAATGTTAAAAACCAGACTTAAAATAATTTTACTGTTGCTCTTGTAAAATTTTTAAAGGACTGTTTCTAACGAACAAACAGGCAATGACACCATCTTCACACCAACATCAACATACTAACTTTCTTCATGCGAAACCTTGACCTTCACATTCCATCCCATCCTGTTCCACTCTGTGCCATTCGCAATGCATTGTGAAAAGTCAGATGTTCTGTTCCATTCTGTAAAGTGTGAATCGGACTTATTGCTACATAAGAAAAGCGTATATACACAAGATTCTACTTCTGCAAATAACAAAAGCCAATGCTCAGAGTACACAGTAATGTCGACTATTTTTTGACAATAAAATAAAGTCTGCTAGTCATAATTTAATGGTATAATTAATTCATTTAAGATATACTGCTAAATAAAGTAAGTTTCTGTAATATCCTTTTTATACTTCACAGAAATGTATAGACAACAATTCAAAGATTTATAATAACCCTAATTTTATAGGCTTCTGAAGATGAGAAATTAATTGGTCGAAACTGCTCTTGTAAATTGTCAAGCATGTTCTAAATAATCACATACAATGTCTAAAATTCTGAACATATCATGGCATTATCCTTCCACAAACAGGATACTGACTGTCTGCTAAACTAAGCTTGTGAAGATGGCAAATTAATTTATCGAAAAAGGTAAAGATCATAAAATTTAATTGCAACTGATGACTGAAATTTATGCTGAAAAAGGTATACTAAGCAACTGGTATGGCCGTTTCTTTCTTTACAGGACAAAAAAACTGGCCAGAGTATCATTACCGAATATCATCACCTCTTTTATGAGTCCTATAAATTTAGAAAATATGTGTTGTCTTCCAGAGTAAAGTATAAACCTATATAGTCAGCACAAGTAACTCATGACAGCCAACTTGAATATCCAATGAGTGAAAGACTCTCAGGCTCAACAAAATGATAGTTGTGTTAGCACACTGAGCAATTCTGGACCTTAATATCTCATGAAACCTATAACTTATCACCTTCATGTTCTCTTTTCAGCCATACCATGTAGACAATTAGGAGTGTAAGGAATCAGAATATTTTAAGCTGAATTTCTTACAAACACGAAATCGAAGATCATTGACATGAAAATTAGAAATATGTTTAAAAGTAAGAAATTATAAACATTCAAAGAACCTATACGAGATAACCAACAATATACATTCTATTGGATTGTATTGTATGGACCCAAGAAAAAACAGTGTTGTACAATTTGTACATACGATATTGGACATAGCTTTTACAATTTATTTGTTACTATTTTAATTTGTTACATGACAGTCTGTGAAATATTACATGAAGGTAACAGATATCACAGCACATTTCTACTTGTTAGGAGGGCTGTAACTTACTTTTACAAATCTGTGAAATGCCACAGAACATGGTAGGAGTAATTTAGGAATAAATATAGATCAGTACATTACATACTTTGCGAAAACATGCACTACACATAATTATCAGGCATAAGTAATCTTTTATTAAGAAATTAGCTAAAGTTTATACGCTTTTTCAAAAAAATTGTATACTGTATAAAAATTTCGCCCCAAATATTTTTTAAAATGTGTATATGAAAGCTCTTGTTATTCTTTTAACTTCACCTGAAAAATAATTATGCATCCATACCACAACTTGTAGGACATTTTTCTGGAAACTTGTTGTTCTGGATTGACTCTCGTGTATCTGAGATTGCTGTCTTGTTTCTAGCTATGAATGCGTTCATTTAATATTATAAACTGTCCTTGTTTTGTAGATAGGTCCTAACAAATGATGTAATTTATTAATATAAACAGATGGTTGTGTGATAATGTCAAGTTTCTTGAAATGTTGCCTCCATGATTCATTGTATCTCAGACTGCACATTATATGTATTTCTTTTGAAGATATCTCTGCTGCAGGATGAATTGCAGCAAAATGTGATTACATACTGTAATATGGAGTGAAAGTAAGAATTATATAGTTGTATAAGGAATAATTTGGTGACTGATTCGCTGAATACCCTTCGACTGCTTTTATACACCACATTTGACACTTTATTTATCAAAACTCACAGTCAATAGCTCTTGGTTGTTTAGGAGCATGTAGAGATTTCTTATTTTTGAGATGAGATGCTGAAACTAACCTGAGTTCCTTTTTGTACTTTCATAATGAGGTTGTTCTCATTGAACCATTCAATCAGTGATAACATAAGTGGTTTAATCTTTTGCTCACAGTCAGCTTTGTCTGTACCTGTTACAAGAATACTTGTTTCATCAGCAAATAGTGTGGGATATCCTGAAGCAAGCTTCGTCTTTACATCATCAAGACATAGGACAAAAAGTGCTGTTCTCAACGCTAAGCCTAACGCTACACCATATCTAAGAGGCATTATCTCATAGAGTGCAGAATTCACTGAAGACCACTAGTAGTCCTTTTTTCAAATTCCATTTCAACTTCTGTACTTTGTTTGAGAGATGTGATTCTAGTCATTGGTTTCCAGTTCGTCTTACACCTTCATTAGCTAACTTTCTAAGGACTATGGTGTGGTTAATAACATCAATAGCTTTAGATGTTCTAAGAAATACCAGTAGTAATTTCTTCATTATCTAGTGGTTTTATGGTTGTATTTAAATAGTCATACATTGCTGTCATTGTTATCACTGCTTTTCTAAGACCATGCTGATTCTTTGATATTAAAGAAAATCTAATAATGAAACTTCCTAGTCTGTTGTAAAACAAAATCTCTAATATTTTTGAAAATATGCTAAGTTGTGCTATTGACCTATGATTGGCTACATCATTTTGGAGTCCCTTTTTTGTGGAGTGCAGTAACTTTAGCAAACTTTAGGAAATCAGGGAAATCTCTATTACTTAATGATGCATTAATTATATGAGTTAATGTTTCTACACTTTATTCCCCATATTTCTTTAATAATAAATCCTGTGTTTTGTCACTGCCACTAGAGTATTCACTTTGTAGCCCTTTATAGCTGTGACCACTCCAATGTTTAAGGCTTTGTGGTGAAATGTTGATGCTTTTATGGGTTCCGCATCTGTTGAGTTTTAAGCACTGGATGTTATGGCAGTTTTCATTACTGGGTTTTCAGCTATTTTGATGAAATAGTCATTAAAAGCATTTAGTATTTTTTCTGGTTCTAATATCAACTCATCATTTAGACTTAGTTTAAAAGTTTTGTGTGTAGCATGTTGCTTGTTGTTCATATCAATTTTCACAGCTTCCCAAATGCCTTCCATTTTATTATTAGTCTCTTTCATTAATTTATTGTTCTATAAATTTTTGCTTATTGAGTTACTTTTTTGTAGATATGTGTCTAAGACCTATGTTATGTTCTAAACTTATCATCATCTTCGTGGTGTTTAATACAGGTCTTCAGGTAGCAGGTTTGTCTAGAGATTTTTAACCTTTTTGTTACCCATAAATTTGTGCATTTCTTTCAGATTCTCCTTGACTCTAATGGAATTCAGTACTGAAATAGTCGAGAAATGTTTTATGCAAGGAATTAAATATGCTGTTAACGTCATTTTCCTCATATACCTCTGTCCAGTTCTCTGATCTTAAAAGATAATTAAAAATCCTTCTATTTTCACCATTAAATTATCTGTGAATTGCAGTTTTTATAGGACATTTCTTTTTCTGGTTTAAATTCACTGTTAACATCTGCGATGCATGGTCACTGTAACCTCTATTTATGATTTCAGTTGAGCAGTATTCTATATCTACATTCATGAAAACCTGATCAAGAGCCAATTTCAAAGCCTTAGAGATCCTAGTTAAGTTTTCAATGATTGAGGATAAGCTGATGAATCAGTAATATTTAGCAATTCATCTTTTTCTTTCCTAGGTTTAAGGAAGTTGATATTAAGATACCCAAACATTAGCAAAATTTTACTAAGGGCATCAAGTTGATTTACTGGTGTTTCCAGGGTGTGATTGAAGGTCTGGAGATTTGCAGTGGGATGTCTGTACACTTTCTGTATCAGTATGTCAGAGTCTGTCAAGGCAGTTACAGAAAATTTAAAATCTTTTTCTACTTGCTCCATAAAGTCCCTCTGTAGCAACGAACCTCACTTGTCCCAACTTGCAGGGCATTTAAGGTTGGCAGCACTTTCAAGTCTTGATTATGCTCTTCACGAATATACTGCCAGATATGATCGTCTTCAATACATGATATTTCAGCGATCCATCTTGCCGCCATCTTCAGGTGCGATCACTTTAGACACAATCACGCAAGAACTGAATGAACATCAGAAGTGGTGAATCCCTTATACCCCAGATCCAAGCCACTGCATCTGCACAAGAAATGGAAGAGCTGCCTCATGCGAAGTGAAGAATTGCAGCACCGCCAGCGGTAGAAACTGGCGAAAGGTAGAGTCTCTGCTGTTAATTGGTCAACTTTTGAAAGGTAAGACTACTGAGCTGTTCAAATGGCTCTGTGCACTATGAGACTTAACTTCTGAGATCATCAGTCCCCTAGAACTTAGAACTACTTAAACCTAACTAACCTAAGGACATGACACACATCCATGCCCGAGGCAAGATTTTAACCTGCTACCATAGTGGTCGCTCGGGCTCAGACTGTAGCGCCTAGAACCACTCGTCCACCCCGGCCGGCTAGTGAGCTGTGTCGTCATGTGTTGACATCAACATATTTTTTATCTAATGATGTATTTTTTAACATACTGACAGTGTGGCTATGGGGAGTCCTCTTTCCCCTATTGTCGCCAAACTTTTTATGGAAGAATTTGAAGGTATCCCGCTCAGCACTTCATCTCTTCAATCTACTTGTTTTTGGAGATTTGCGGATGATATTTTCATTGTTTGGCAACATAAAATGAATGCTCTTAATCGGTTTTTAGATCATTGTAACTATCTTCACCTACACATCTAATTTTCGATAGAAATTGGAAAAATTGACAAATGACCTTTTTTGGATGTTTTAGTACACAAAAAAGAAAATGGCACCTTGGACATGGTGTATATTATAAACCCACACATATGGACCTCTATCTTCATTCTACAAACTGTTATCCAGCGCATGGGAGTTCTATGCACATTGGTGAAGAGAGCTTATGCCACATCTGATTCAGAAAATTTGACATTGTCACTGGATCACGTAAGGCTGTCTTCAAGCACAACAGTCCGCAGCTCGTGGTCGTGCGGTACCGTTCTCGC